>NC_045435.1:31994339-32078401 GCF_002776525.5 Piliocolobus tephrosceles | reverse complement strand
AAAGAAAGAAAGAAAGAAAGAAAGAAAGAAAGAAAGAAAGAAAGAAAAGAAAGAAAAGAAAAAGAAAGAAAAGAAAGAAAAGAAAGAAAAGAAAAGAAAGGAAAGAAAGGAAAGGAAAGAAAGGAAAGAAAGAAGAAAGAAAGAAAACATAGAGAAAAAGCTCCTTGACATTGATACTGATCTTGGCAGAGTCTTTTGAATATAACATCAAAAGTACGGCAACAAAAGCAAAAATAAATAAGTAGGACTACATCAAACAACAATAGTTTTTTTTTTTTTTTTTTGAGACGGAGTCTTGCTCTGTCGCCCAGGCTGGAGTGCAGTGGCCGGATCGCAGCTCACTGCAAGCTCCGCCTCCCGAGTTTACCCCATTCTCCTGCCTCAGCCTCCCGAGTTGCTGGGACTACAGGCGCCCGCCACCTCGCCCGGCTAGTTTTTTGTATTTTTAGTAGAGACGGGGTTTCACCGTGTTAGCCTGGATGGTCTCGATCTCCTGACCTCGTGATCCGCCCGTCTCGGCCTCCCAAAGTGCTGGGATTACAGGCTTGAGCCACCGCGCCCGGCCCAAACAACAATAGTTTTTTAAACGGAAGTCAACTATAACCCTTTAGTCAGCCATCTAATGTAGTGAATAAAGTACAATGCTGCATCCCTAGATAAGGTCAATGCCTACTTGGTTTGTTCGACTTTAGGTTATATATTTCCTCCTCGCTTTTTATTATAAAATAAAATATCTTCTTAAGAAGATTTTTTATCTTAACCTAGACTGGGGATTCAGTGAAAAATTACATCTCAATGGTAAATTTATTTTATTATTTATTAGAACCTGCTTTTTATTAGTTGGACTTTTCTACTCATATGCAATAAACTAATCTTGTGACAGGTATCAAGTCATTTTATGACTTTCAATACCAGTTTCTAAGGTCAAAGTGCATTCCCTTTGTTACTATGTTCCTACATATTTCAAAAGTCATAGATGCGACATCTGAAAGCCAATGAAACACATAGAATAAAAATGATCAAGTCCTACATTGTTACAATAAACTGATGTTTCCTAAATACCTGCTCTCTGGTGCTAGGGATTCAAAAAAAATTAGGCATAGTACTGAAATGGATGAATTCCTTGTCTTTTAAGGAAGATACATATGTAAACAAAAGATGCACTTCAGTTTGAATGAAGACTTGTACAAATGCTTGTTTCAGTGGCCTTATGCAACAACATGACTGCAATTGTTGACATACTGAAATTCATTACTTGTCCTTCTATATTGACATGTCTACATTTAATAAGATTTTATTTAATTTGTGTGCATTATGCATCTTCTTTCGTACCTGCATTTTGTACAAGGGAAGTTTTTCTTAAAACTTTCTCTAAGTCAAAACTCATGTTATTCAAGATTAATTCTACCAAAGATGGAGTGGATTGGTATTTTGCTTAAAATTGTGCTTCCATGTTATAAGGACGTAAACATAGTTTACAATGTATTCAACATGTTCTTTCTGATAAATATGATGCTTGATGTTTTTGTTAAATACTTTAGGTGATACTCATTAAAGAAGGAACTCATTATAAAAGGAATGTAGTGGGAAAACTAAGTGGTTGAATGTTGGAAAAGTCATTTCAAACATGGAAATAATAAAAAAAAGTATTCCATAAATATTTCATTATTTCCATGTAGGCAAATGAGTGTGCACTGATATACTTACTTTGTGATTTAGAATCAAGGTAATTTTGGCAAGCATGGGTCTGCTCAGTAGAATTCTGGGTCTTCTTTCTCTCATAAACCACATTCGTAAGAAATTATCTATTCATTTTCTGGTTTGGACTTTTGTTAATGCAGTGAAAATCTAAAGACTTTTGTAAAATAATATGAATGCAGTGTTTTTATCTATTTTTAGTTGTTTTCATTCTTTTACTGTTGTCTTGGCCACATTCAATACAAGAGTACTTTTTAAGCTACTTGCCTTTAATGAATACTTTCAAAGTATTGACTATAGTTTAAATAAAAACCTTTTCTTTCACACATATATTTTAACAGTCCACACAATACTAAATTAAATTACTTAATTATAATTAATAGTACAACTGTTAGAAAGAGATTTCATAGTAAACACAACCAGATCATAGTAAGTATACATCTTCACTGCGGAAGAAGTAGCTGGCCATACAGGATTAGCCAATATCATTTAGCATGCTGCGGGCTTCCCTTTTAGCAACGGAATAGTGTGTTTGTTAAGTTAGCATGTGTAAAGATGTAAACCACTGTATTTTAAATTTGTTACATAATGCAAGACATTACTTTTTTTTTTTTTTTTTTTTTTTTTTTTTGAGATGGAGTCTTGCTCTGTCGCCCAGGCTGGAGTGCAGTGGTGCGATCTTGGCTCACCGCAAGCTCCGCCTCCCGGGTTCACACCATTCTCCTGCCTCAGCCTCCCGAGTAGCTGGGACTACAGGCGCCTGCCACCACTCCCGGCTAATTTTTTTGTATTTTTAGTAGAGACGGGGTTTCACCGTGTTAGCCAGAATGGTCTCAATATCCTGACCTCATGATCCACCCGCCTCGGCCTCCCAAAGTGCTGGGATTACAGGCGTGAGCCACTGCGCCCAGCCTTTTTTCCCCTTATTTAGACGGGGTCTCACTCTGTGGCCAGGCTGGAGTACAGTGGTGCATTCATGGTTCACTGCAGCCTCGAAGTCCTGGGCTTAAGCAATCCTCCCACCTCAGCCTCCTTAGAAGCTGGGACCATGGGTGTGCACTACCATGTTTGGCTACTTTTTTTGATTTTTTATAAAGAGTGTCACTTTCTTGCCCAGGTTGGTCTTGAACACCTGGGCTCAAGCAATCCTCTCACCTCAGCATCCTAAAATGCTAAGATTACAGGTATGAGCTACCATGCCTGGCCAAAACATTACATTTCTATGCCGTCATGTTTTGATTTTTAAACTACAATCCACATAAAATCCTATATTGACTATATCCTTTATTCATTGTGCCTGAAATTCTAGAAGCTGACACTAGGTGCTGCTGTTAATGGTTTGGTTAATTAAATGGTAGGTTCTCTTCAAAGAAAAATTTTATATATAAAATATAAAAAGTAGATAGTTGGATAGATAGAGCACATGTTTTCAGGTTAAATTATACTTTGTGATCTAAACAATGTATTTTTTTAATAGGACCTTGTGATGCAACATATAAATCTTAAAGAATACTACAATTTTAATGGTACCTTTATTATAATTCATGAGTGTATGAAAGCAATGTGGTATAATGTAAAGAAAATTTTGAAGTAATTAAAATATTTAATGTAGTTTATGCACTTAACTAAATGAAAACTACTATTAATTGCAGCTCTACCTAAATCTGAATTTACTCAGATCTAGTCTGTACATTTCCCCAAACTTCCTTCCTAGAGTCAGAATTATTTTACTTTGGCTGACGTTAGCGTGGCTACTCTGCTCTTTGCTCCCTTATATGTATTCCCAGCACCCACAACTGTGCCCAGAATACTGCAGGACCTTAATCTAAAAATGTTTAATGAATGAGTTGAGAAAATGAACTTTGGACATGACTTCTTCCTTGGCTTAAAAATTCCCTCCAGGTTCCCAAAGGCTAATTTTTTTAGATTGCTGCTTCTCTTATCACCTAAATGTCTCGGTTTTCCTCCTTAACTCAGGAATAGTGATAGGTCTTTGTCACCTCCCTAAAAAGTCCAAGTGAAAACAACCTTCTAGCATTACTCCCAGAGCCCCACAATCATTATATGGCCAATCCAGGATTCTCTTTTTATGACAGCTCACTCTGTCTGCATTTTCATAATGGATTAATAAATAGTTAAAGAAAAAGCACACCACATTAATAAAAGCATGAAGCAATCAAGCTGAGGATTTATTTTGTTCTGAATTTCTGAAGCGTCAGGGGCAGCAACCCAAATCCATGCTAGTCTTCACTAACAGTTTAAATACGACCTACAGAATATTTGGCAGGATACACTCTCCCTGCTCAAATAAAGATCCACATGAAATCTAGTCCCTTAGCTATTCCAGCTACCAAAGAATACTGACTCGCTAAAGCAAACCTGAGATACTTTAAGTAGGAAAACACTGAAAGATACTGGAAGTGTTGTAAGAAAGCGTGGTTCTCTCGGACTTCCAGATTGATGTGCTTGTTTAGAGAGGTTTGGATGTCACTTATACAGAAGGTTAAAGACCTTGGCTTATGGGTGTTCAAGAAATGTTAACTGAACTGAATTGAATTGAGACCCAAGTTCAAATCCAATTTAATACCAAAATAGCAGAAGTGTGGTCAGATCATAAAGTCACAGCTGACAGTATTGCCTGAGACAGGTATTACAGCATGTGAGGTGGGAAGGAAAGGGAGGAGATTGGCAGGACACTTCAAATTACGTTCCAGGTTCTGAAAGAGTGCTATTTACAGCCAAGAAGTGTCATGACACCTTGCTAGATTTTACAGACACTAAAACATTTTGCTATTTCTTGGAATTGTCATGATGTGAAAAATTTTTGTCTCTTCCTTTTCTGCTTCCCTGAAGACATACCCCCATCCTGCCACTCTGAGATGAAAGTTTCTTTTCATCTAAAAGACAAAAGGTGCAGAGGTATGTCTCAAACCCAGAAGGATATAAGGCAGTGTCTACCCAATCAACTCCCATAAGATAAGACTTTTTTTTTTTTTAATACTTTATGTTCTAGGGTACATGTGCACAACGTGCAGGTTTGTTACATTATGTATACATGTGCCATGTTTGTGTGTTGCACCCATAAACTCATCATTTACATTAGGTATATCTCCTAACGCTATCCCTCCCCCCTGCCCCTACCCCACGACAGGCCCCGGTGTGTGACGTTCCCCACCCTGTGTCCAAGTGTTCTCATTGTTCAGTTCCCACCTATGAGTGAGAACATGTGGTACTTGGTTATCTGTTCTTGCTATAGTTTGCTGAGCTGGAAACCATCATTCTAAGATAAGACTTTTAAATCATTTCCCAGGAGGATAGAGAACAGGATGAGATAACTCAGTAATAAATAGCAGAGCCTCCAATGCCTAGTGGACTTCCATTCTGCTGGGACGAGCAGCGTGTGAAGCACAGCACTCAGGCTCTGTCCACTACCCTCAAGGACCATAAAGGCAAGATTGTGGTATGCCATTGTCTCCAGTTCATTCCACTTGACTCTCTCAAGAGCCTCTTTATCCCACACCACTCTCTCACAAAACAGAGAAGTCATCCCTGGGGGCTTCTGATCCCTCCAGTTCATTCATCATCCTCAGGATCAAGCCTTCCTTCCATCTAAAACTGAGCACAGTACAAAACTGCCTGTACTAAATGAACTTTACTGCCTCTATCCCCTCTATTTCCTTCCTTTCCTAGTTTATTCCTTGAGTTACCTTTTTCTTTCATTTTCTTGTTCAAGATTATATTTAACATTTCAGAAGCCCTCATTATCTCTCCTTTTTTTTTTTTTTTTTTTCATTATTTGGTGAGTTTTTTGTTTGTTGGTTGGTTTGTTGGTTTGTTTTTATGTTCAGTCTCATTCATGCCCTTCCTTTATTTCCCAATAAATAATTTAGTACTCAATTCTTGAAACTTTTTCTTGAAGCTTGACCAATATTCTAATCTTACCCATCACTTGTACACAGTGTTTTTAAAATCTTCCCCAAAATAGAGCTAGAGCAAGGAAGGGAAGATATATAACATTTCCTAGATGTAATATGCCTAAGAACTCATCAAGTCTGAAACTTTAATTTATAGAAAATGACACAGAGGCCCAGAAAAGTCAATTAATTTTCTCTAGGCTTCAAAGCTGGTCAGTCACAAACCCAAAATCATTCTACATATGGAGTCAAGCTGATATAAGCAAACTGTGTAGAAAAGAAAATAAATTTTCTCATTTAATGTCAAAACACATGTTCTATCTACTCAAACCATTAGTTCATCAAGTACTATCTTACATAATACAGTGTCCATTTTATCATGATCCAGAGGTTCAACTAAAATATAGTATATATGTATTTTACATAAGATTTCTCTTCAGCTCCATAACACTTTTAAAACACCATATCAACTATAAAGCTGAGCATAGTGGCTCACACCTGTAATTCTAGCACTTTGGGATGCCTAGGCAGGTGGATTGCTTGAGGTCAGGAGTTCAAGACCAGCCTGGCCAACATGGTGAAACCCTATCTCTACTAAAAATACAAAAATTAGCTGGGCATGGTGGCAGGCACTGTAATCTAACCTACTTGGGAGGCGGAGGCTCGAGAATTGCTTGAACTAGGGAGGCAGAGGTTGCAGTGAGCCAAGATGGCACCACTGCACTCCAGCCTGGGTGACAGAGTGGCACTCTGACTCAAAAAAAATAAAATAATAAAATAAAAATAAAAAATAAAACACCGCATCAACTATACATTTGAGAAAACCATTTCAGGAAATTATTTTAAGGTAAATAAATTTAAGCTTTTGAGTTGCAAGGTCCCTTTCAAAACACATTGATAGAATTATGTTTTCCACAGCAAAAACTTTATCAGTGCTATTTCCTCAAGTCACTAGTCAATCCTTCTCCTTTCCTTTTAATGCCAACATTTTTAAAACAATGAATTATATTTGTTGCCTCTGCCCCCTTGTTCCATGTTAAGTCTACCTGCTAACTTCTATCGCAAACACTTTACTATAGTATTTCCTTCCCAGAAGACTGACAACACCAACAGGCACATTCTCGCTGATGGCACTGCAGCTTTGACTCTGCTGACTCTCCTCTATTTCAATAACATCTTACTAAGGTTCTATTGTTTCCTTAGATGGCTGATCATTTTCTTGTCACCACAATGTGGAGATACTCATTACGTTTCTGCCACTGAGCTTTTCTCTACACACTCTTCCAGGAGTGCTCCTATGCCTGTACAGACCAGAGCTTAAAAACAGGCTGTTCTGAGCTCTAGATATAAGTGTTTCTGCATGCTAGCCATGTTATTTGGTATCTGCTTGTGTTACAGGTGTCTCAATTCCAACATGGTCAATAGGTCTTCTAATTTTGTAACAACTAGTTTCTCTTAATGTTAGTAATTTTTCCTCTACTCATCCAGCATTCACTTAATTTTTTTTCTTCTTTATTCCCTAAATTTAGTCATTCACAAAGCCTGTGGATCTTTGCTCTGTAACATCTCTCAACCCATCCAGCCTTTGCATTGTTTTTATTACCACTTACCTAAGCAAATGCTGTCAACTTCCAACCAGTCTTTCAAATCTCCAGTCTCTCCCCTCCTGAACCATTCAAAATCACCACTGTAGAGTAATGTTTTTCTAATGCTTTGCTGGTCTCCTATTGTCACTATCCTATGAACAACCTTCAGTGGACTCCCAATGACTTTTTAAAAGCTTGACATTCCTGGCCACAACAGGGTCTCTCCATACTTGTCGAGTGAAACCACTCCCTTTTGTGAGGTCTATGCTCTGGCCATCCTTGACTGCTAGCTCTCACTTCACTTATTCCATTTCCCCACTTTATTTTCTCTTTTTTCCCCCTGAAACATTATCAGTTGATGCTCAAGAGCTAGTTCAGTTTCATTTCCCTCCTCTAACACCCAAGTCACCTCTTTCCTCTGAGTGCCCACTGTTCAGCATGAAGAGATGTTTCTGCCAGTGCGTTCTCTTCATTTGGATTATATATTCCTTGGCCATTACTCTCTTATTTATTGAGTTACTTGAACATCATTAGGAATTAGAAAACAAATGAATAATAATTGAATAATATTTCTCTACTAAATGAAGTCATTAGATATATATCATTTTTTAAAATGACTACCATGTTGGAAAAGACTAGTTTAAAAAAGAATAACTAGAGATAGTCAAGAGAACCATTCCATGGGTTATCATTCTTCCTTCAAATTGACTACTTTATGATTTTTCTAAAGTATAAGTTATACTACACATGCCAAAAAATCTGCATGATTGTCTTTTCTGCTTTAGCTTTAGCAGTGGACTGTTTCTCTTCTCTTCACATCATTGTCTATTCTGTGATTCTGGAATCCACCTTGCTATCCGATCCCACTCTGTACCTCTGCACACATTTTTCCACTACCTGGAATGACCTACTCCCCTTTCTTACCAGAAAACATTTTTATTTAAAAAAAAAAAGTGTCCATTCATGCCTAAAATTATAATTTCTCTCTAAAATAGTTTCTTTCACTGACAACCAATTAGTGTAATGTGAAAGTTAAAAGTGCAGGTTCTGTGGTCAGAAGACACAGGTCCAAATTTCCTTTCTCCCATTTTCTCAATGACTTGGGGTAAGATACAAGTTCAGTATCTATAACATGGGATCAGTCATTGTATCTTTCTTTAAGTTCTTGTCAGGTTTAAAATAATATAATAAATGATAGCATTTTATTATCATCTTACTCTCACCTTAATGTTATCAAAGCATTTTTTTGTACTCCTACCATGGCATAACACTTTTCACATTCTCTTTTTTTAAATATATAATTAATGTTAACGTCTTTCTCAACAACTACACTGTAAACTGCTCAAGTCCATAACATGGCCTGTTTCATATTTGAATCCCCCACACCGCCCAGCTCAATACTAGACATCTATTACTTGCTGTATCAGAGGGTTGGGCTTATATATTTTGAAGACAGATTAAAAACTGGGTAAAAATCTTCATTCTGCTATTTACTAGTCCTTTGTTTTGGAGACAGTTACTCAACATTTCTGAGTCACAGTTTTCTCTTCAGTAAACTTGGAATAATAACAGTCTACCTCATGGGGTTACTGTTAATAAGATAAGCTGTACAGGATTACTGTTATAGGAATGTATATATGATGAGCTAAGTGCTCCAAAGAATAGCTATACATATTAGATATTCCATGCATCTTTCTTGAAATCAATTTAAAAATTTGCATGAGAGATCGTTTCCATAGTTTTAAAGATGGGTCGTGACAAGGAGAAAGAAGAGACATGATGGGGGTGGAGACATGCTCTCAACAGGACCTTCTCTGACCCAACGGATCATTTGTACCTGCAGTCTGACCCTGTGCCTCAGAGAATAAGAGCCACTTTGATCCAACCCCCTGACACTTGATTTCATTCTTCTCTTTGTGAAACAATCTCATTAGAGAAATCGTGCTGCTGAGAAAGCAGGTCACTCAGCTGGGGGCAGGCAAAGAAAGTCTTTCTCGGCTTAGTCATGACCTCCATGAAAAGTGAAGCGTTAGTGAGGGACCCTGGGATTTACAGCATTCTGTGGCCAAGGTTTTCACCAGAGGCTGCTGGGATTTTAGGCAGAAGGAAAAGTAATGAAGGGGTTGACTGAACTGCTGCTGTGGGTGTTGGCATCAATTCTCTTCTCTGGGTTAGTAATGAGCTCTCTCCCCATCTGGTGGGAAATCCCGGGTGGAAGGAGGAAGTGGGGTGCTGCCAAGGGTTACACTGGCAGTGATATATTTAGAATAAACACACAACTGGGTTGCTCATCATCTGCAGTCAACAATGACCTTATCACATTTTCTGTAAAAATAGAATTGTTCAATAACAAACCTAGGACTGGCTTCAATTTAAGAGTATTTCTTTTCAAACAATTTATGTAATTTTTATCTTGTTGTTTTTATAAAATGTGATAGAAAAAAATAAAACTAAATATTCCATTAAGATTTTCAGACTTAGATCTTCATACCAAGGAAGACCAGATTATCTCTGCAAAACAAGCCTGGGAAACCCCGTGGTGTCAGGGTGTTAGGAAGAGGACCCTCTAAAGACCCAAGTTGCTGTTAATCTCCTCTCATCTCACAAAGTGAAAAATGCAAAGATTAGCATTTGACCACTAATGAAGTGCTTTACTGCACTTTAAAGTCGTTCAAATCTAAAGATTTACACAGGTGCATGTTTCACTTGACTTGTAGGCTGTTGGGTGACCCAAAGTTAAGAAGTGATAATAATGAATGCTAGTCTCATTTGGTTGGAGTGGATTTTCTTCATCCATATACCTCTTCTTTTTACTTACTGTGGACTGGGTTTCCCAGCCTGATTTCCCTAGGAATATAATAGGAGACTAACCTAGCTAAGAAAACTTATGTCCTTTCCCTAGTAGCAAGTTAGCCACCTCATAGCCATATTGTGGAATTTCCCAGTATCCCTCCGCAAGGAGGTGCTCAGATAATAAAAGTGGAAGTACCTAACCCTGTGCCTGGCCCATAATCCATGCTTATTGGGTGTTTATTATCTTCTTTTAGCTGTGGGGCTAGAGGCTAAAAAGCTACATTCTGACTCTCAAAAATAAATCTGTAATTTTGTTGAAGGAGGTTATTTTCATAATTCAACATGCTGAGAAGAGCATACCATTGCTCTTCTTTATGGCATCAGAACCAACTGTAAAACAGATGGAGCTGGTATAGAGTCCCACCCAAAGTCACTGGTTATATAGCTAATCCTTTTCCCAGTCTAATTCTCTGCCATAGGCTTTAGTACTTCACAAGACCTATCTGTTGTATCACAAAAAAACAAAAACAAACAAACAAAAAACAACACGCCGCTAAATTTATAGATCTGGATAATAAACATTTATTGTATGTATCTATTATCTGTCAGTCACTGTCTCTTCCAGAAGTTTTGCTAGAGTTTTTAAGGTGGTCACTACAATAGGACTATGCTTAATCACAAAAAACTGAAACAAAGAGTAGAACTCCAAGAAGCTAGAGAGTGCATGGTAGAAGAGAATGACTCAGTCCTTTCAAGCTACTTTGAAATTTGCCACTTTTATTAGAACTAGCCCTGTGAATCTCAGGAGAGGTTCTTTTATGCCTTCATTACATTGTTTTTCTTTATAAATATATTTAGAATTTTATAGCATTTATGAGTAGGAAAGGAATTTACAATCCACCTATTCAACAGGTAAAATTTATTTAGCTAAGGTTGGTTAGATACTTGGTTAATGAGCAACATGCTGCCAAGAAATTTTAGGAACTATATTCTCCCTGTTTGATGTGTATTTTCGCCTGCCTGCTCAGTAGATCAAGAATGTTTTTTCTCTTTGGAGCGACCACCAAGAAACTGAAGAAGGGAATTTTTTGATTTCTCCACTTTTGTACAGAATATACAATTTATTGAAATAGCACCTATTTTAGAATTGAGGATCAAAGTAGTGTTACAAGTAGAATTCCATGTGACCTTCTTAGCTTGCCTAGATTTCTAGTTCTCAACAATCCTTTCAGACCTTTCCTGCCTCTTGAAATATCTATGCCTCTCCTCCTGGCTCTTTGGGATTAAGGTGGGGTTTTGTTTTGTTAGTTTGGAGTTTTATTTTGTTTTCTTGTTTTTTTGTTTTGACTAGTCTTCCTATCTTTCTACTCTTCATTGCAGAGCTAATCAATTGCATTTATTTTCTTAATTTGATGCACTAAAAGACTAAGATGCTTTCCTGGTAGGTTCTAGGGACACCCCTCTATCTAGTAATATTTAGGGCCCACATTAATCAGCCAATATCTACCTAGAATATTATTACAGCTGAGCGCTACCTAACTAGCCCTATAAAACAAACAAAAACACAAACAAACAAAAAACCTGCATGATAAACCACAAGTCAAATAGAAAAAAGAAGGTATCTTAACATCCCAGCATTCATGAAACTGGTCTTCCTCCCTATGTCCTTAGCATTTCAAATGAAAATACCTTAACATTCTTTCAGAATTCCTATTTTCTCTTAATTTCCTTTCACTGGCCTGTGACCTGGGATCCACAATTACAGAATATAATTCCCACACCTTGGGGTTAAGTTTCCTGAATATGCTTGACTTATGCTTTTCTTTCTCTCACCCTTTTCCTTTATAGGCCCTCCTCACCCACCCTGCACTCTGCGGGACTCTGCAGTCTTTCCTGCCAGGGGTCATTTCACTTGGAAACAAATCAACAAATCCTATAAAACATCTCTAGAGATTCACAATATGCACTTAACATTTTAAAGGAAGTTCCCATCTTCTCCCCCAAATCCCTGACTTCCATTAAGCCATTAAAGCTATTTTGTTTCTCGCATTTACATTTTAGCAAAGGAAATATGGTGTAAGCCTTTTTTATAAACCACAGTCTTTGAGAAGGGGACATTTTTCTCAATGTCTTCTCTTCATATCCACATTGTAAACTACTAGGCACTGTCTTCTTTTACTTTTGCTGCCTTCACAAGCTCAGTAAGATGTTCTATGAACAGTGGTTTTAAATAAGAGCCTTTTGAATAAATTAATCATTGAAAAAGAGAAGCAAATATGAGAAGCTAAGACGAAAGCTAAGGGGGAAAGGGGAAGCTAAAGTAAAAAGTAAAAAAGACCAGAGATCCCCAGGTTTTTCATTTGAATTAGTGTTATTTAATAAATTTCTTCTTGGTTTTATTTAATTTTGATATATCATTTATTCATTTTGTTATTCAGCAAATTTTGTTGAGCATATACTATATGCTAGGCACTTTTCTGTTCATGGGGATTGCAATTTTAAACAAAACAAAAATTTTCCACTGCCCTCATAAACATTTTAGTAGTTGTTGTGGGAAGGCAGATAATCAATTAGACACAGTAAATGAAATTTAAAAGTATACTTATCAAGTAACAATTACTTGGAGAAATGAAAAATGTAGAGCACAGTAATGGTCTCGAGGTATGTGGCTGGAGCAAGGTTGCTCTTTAAATGGTGTTGTCAAAGTCAGACTTTACAAGAGGGTGAGATTTGAGCAAAGACTTGAGCAGCAGGAGTGTATGGAGGGGACGAAGGGGCCAGGTGGCCTTCTGGAGAAAGGCCTTTCCTGGCAGCGAGTACAGTCTGTGCAAAGCTCCGAAGTGAGCTTATGCCTGGCGTGTTTAAAGAAGAGCAGGAAGTCCAATGTGGCTGAAACAGAGTGAGCAAGGGCAGGAGTACCAGAGGAGGAGATAAGAGTTAAGAGAAGGAGGAATGCAGAACCTTTCCATCAGAAATAAAATAACACATAACCATAGTTATGTGGGGTGGGGTTGTTTCTTTCTTTGGGAAAGACGAAGGGCTTTCTGGGAATAGATGGCCAGGCCAGGCAGCAAGCTGCTGTGTGTGGGAGGCAGGTAGGAGGAGGAGGCATAGAAAGCTGCAGATTACAAATGCTTTCACAGATCCCTCAATGCACATCTGTTATTTCAGAGTGTGGTGAATATTTCAACAAGTCAGCTGCCATAGCCAGCTTCTCAGCAGGCTGTTTCACTCCATTGCTCTCTAGTTCCTTCTTAATTCTGCTGTCTTTTATGCCAAGTCTCTCCTCATCTTCTTTTTTCACCATGCCCTATCTATTCATTGTGGCTGGGAAACTTGAGATCAATGTCCTTTATGATGTGTGATTTCTCCCAGAGCATCTTTGCTTGGTCAGCAAGCGTGGGGTTGAATATATTTCCCATAAAGAAGAGTACCATTCAATTTGTCAGTCAAACGGTCAACAAATAAGTAGTCATTCATACATTTATCTTCTCATTAATTTAACAAATATTTCTTAAGCGTTTATTATTTTCCAGACTTCCTTCTAAACATTGAATATGCAGTGAAGAATAAGACGAAGTTACTGTGCTTATGGAGCCTATATTATAGTGGCAAGGAGACCAATTATCAGATAGATTAATAGAATTTTAGATAAAAAATGAGTATAAAAAAGAGAAAATTCAAGAAGGAAAATTTTTTTAGATCAAGTGAAGTGAGGCAGTAAAACTTTCAGAAGCCTGGGGAATAATATTCTTGACAGAGAGAACAAATTCAAAGGTCCAGAATCAAGAAATTAATAATCCTTTAGCATGTGTCAAGTCCTGTATTTCACAGTAGGACTATGGTTCTCAATTCCTCATGCACGTCTACATCCTTATGGAGCATTTCAGGACTCCAGAGGAGCACACCCCCACAGGACTCCCAAATCTCAATTTCTCGCTAGGGAAGCTGAGTATGCCTATTTTTTCAAAAGTTTCCACCAGATGTTTATCCATGTTTGAGAACAACTGTACTGGTGATCCAACTGTGAACATGGCAAAAATTTTATCCGTCCTCATGACACTTTATTGGTGAGCTCTCAATGCTAGAAAAATGTTTATGTATTTGTTGGTTCAAAACCATTTCCCTGTGACTTCCTGTCCTCTGCTCTTATGTTCTCTAAGACTACAAAGTTCAGTCCCCTTGCATGTGGCAGTCTTTCAGGTATTTGAAGGCAGCACTTGTTCAAATGAGTTCCCTTAGTCCCTCTGTATGCGAGATATCAGACACGTTACCATTCCATTCACTCTCACCTAGCTTTGCCCCATGTGTCCAGACTGTTTTTTAAGTACCATGCCCAGAATTAAGACAGAGGTTCCCTTTATGATCATGGAAGCAGCATGTGCCCATCTCCAGGCACTTGTTTTCTGTATTTCTTCATACATCTCACGTAACAGTTTAGCAAACTTCCTTACAAGTCTTTTTTTTTTTTTTTTTTCTTTTTAATGCTCTCTGGGATGTACTGTTATCCTTCTCTATTATTGTTTCTTTGTGTCACATGTAATCATCATTTATGTTCTTCAATTCTCTTTCATTGATTTTCCCCTTTGGATCCAAAGTTCTCTCCCAAATAGCAAGGTTAAATGCTATTTTACAGTTTTCGTTTGCCTTGTTAAACCCATTCCATTGATTCAGTACATCATATTCCTGTTTTTCTGCACTAGGCATGTCAACATCTTCTATCCATTCATAAATAATATTATTCAGAAAAAGGTTAATTGACCCTATTAAGTGGAACATTCAATCTGTGGCATTCCACTTTTAGAATTAAAAATGAAATTTTAATAAATAAGCCAGTAAGTCAGTGTTTAATTCAAAAGAACTTTCAAGGTGTGTTTCAGGGTCAGTTCATATTAGTTACACTCCAAAAACTTTTGCAATGTCTCTGATCCATCATTCTCAAATAATTTTGTTGTTATACAGGTTGCAATATCAAATATAGTATTTTTATAATACTTAATATTGCCAAGACAGGTAGGGCTTTCTCTAACATTTGTGAATCTGGGAGCAAAAGTGCAAATGGAAGCCCATCATTTAATTGCTACATACTTTAAAACTACAAATCGAGCTTTAAAAATTCTATCTTCTAACTTATAAAATTATTTCAAAATGGCATAGAAGTCAGGTTTGAATTTAGAATTCTTGGATACCTTTGAGTTGTGTGCTAGAAAGTGGTAGTGTTAACAGCTGAATTCTAAACGCTGGCTTGTAGTGATCCCTCTCCTCTTTTTACATTTGACTTTGTCCCACAGCACAAGGAGCTTTGTGAACACATGTGTGGACATCATAGCCCTTGTGTCCAAGCTCCATCTACACTCTCCACAAACAGCTCTCCCTTGTTCAGCCCCCAGGCCCAGGAACACACATATACCTGGGACATGGCCCACCCTTCAAAGAATGGACTTGGAAAGAAACCCAGGCAGAACCAAGGAGCAGACTATGAGCCCCACAGGCAGGGAATTTTGGAGTCTCTAGACCTAGGACATGGTCTAGAATGGGTTGTGGAGTGGGTATTGTCTGTGGGAGGGAATGTCCCAGTGGTCTCACGAATTTCTTATAAGAAAGAGCATAGCAAGAGAGAGGCCAGAGCAGGGCATGTCAAAGTGTAGGGGATTTTCTAGCCTGGGTCTAAGTGCACTAGAGTACTAAGGGAGAAGTAGGACCCGATGTTTAGAAGGACTTCAGTTGCAAAGACTCAAATAAAATGGGCTTCCGATTAACCCCAATTTGACGCAACATTTATTTAAGCATAATTTTTAATATAGGTATTTTTAAGGATATTGTATTTCCCCTTAATACCGTCCTAAAAAACTCAAAGAATTCTGCAGGACAACAAACTTTCTGCCTACTTAATCAGCATATCTTATGTAAAATGAAATAATCTTTCAAAAGTGCCTTCCTTTTTAAACATATAATGAGGCAATGTCTTCTCTGTCTCTAAATGTCCAAGTGATTTTAGACAAGTTTCTCTATCCTTCTGGTAAATATGAAGGCAACGTTTGGACAACCTGTAAGGTCCCTTCCAATGAAACATTCTCTCTGTCACCCTATATAGTCACTGTTTTCCTAGAGGCCTACAAAATAAGTCCATTGGCCTTTGTAAAATTTAATGAAAGGCGCATGTGGAAGAAACACAGAAGAACCAGAAAAGAAGATGAAAATGGAAACTATATGTATTGATGAACTTCTGATCCAAATAATTCAAATAAAGAAGATTAGATCGCCTTAATGGAAGGGGCCTAAGGTAATTAGAATAAGGCCACACAAATGGTGATTAAAAAGGACAAGGAGCTTACCATTTCACTCCAGCTAAAAATTTTACTTAAGGTTAAAAAAATCCAGATTAGAAAAAGACAAAGTGAAAAATTCAGAACTTCAGTATCTTTGCTAATGTGAATTAGGATCAGGTTCCTAGAAATTCAAGTTAAAGTCGCATAACTGCTCTACACAATTCACTCAGTAAACATTTAATAAGCCCTTTATGCTGATTGCCTTGCTAGATACTGGACGAAAAGAAAAAAATAGGCATCATGAATAGAAATAGATCAATTTAAATAGTGCTCCTCTCCTGAAAATGTTTGGAGACACATAATGATAAAAACCTATTACAACACAATGTTATATGAATGCTAATATAAAAATGAAAAAAATGCTATTAATATTTTAGAAGGGGGAGTTATTCTCTGGTAACTCCCAGTGCAGGTGAAATTCAGGCTTGTTCTAGAAAGCTAAGTAGGATTTCACTGGGCAAAAAAGGAAGGAAAAGTCATTCCAGGTGGGAGAGACAATACAAAAAAAAACAAAAAAAAAAAAGGAAGCATAGTGTATTCAGGGAATGATATAAATTTTCATTAAAGGGGAAGATGACTGTGATAATAATAGTAGCCAATAGGACATACTAAGCAGATACTATATATCAAAAATATGTTAAGCATCTCACGTAGATTATTTAGATTAAGACTTACATAGAAGTGATATCAACAAGATAGCAGAATAGGAAGTTCCAGTCCTTGTCTTCCACAGAAACACTGATTTAACAATATATGCACCAAAATATCTTCATGAGAAATCCATGTACATACATACATACGTATGTGTGGAGGGGAGAAATGAAAGTGTAGAGAATTTGTATACAACTGAATTGTCAGCTTAAAACAGATTGTTTTAAGATGCTTTTTGTAGGCGCATAGAAAATATCTGTAGAAGACACACAAAGGAAAATGAGAAAAGAATCAATGTATGTCACTACAAGATCAATGAAACATAAAGGAAGACAACAAGAAGAAATGAAGGACAAAAGAGCTACAAGGCAGAAAACAATGAATAAAATGGTGGTAGTTCTTCATTATCAATAATTACTTGAAAGTTAATGAATTAAATTTACCACTCAAAAGATGTAGAATGACTGAATGGATAGGAAAATAACATCTAACTGTGTGCTATCAACGAAACATTTACTTTAGATCTAAGGACACATACAGGCTGAAAGTGAAAGGATGGAAAAATATATTCCATGAAAATAGTAACTGAGGCTGGGCGCGGTGGCTCAAGCCTGTAATCCCAGCACTTTGGGAGGCCGAGATGGGCAGATCACGAGGTCAGGAGATCGAGACCATCCCGGCTAACACGGTGAAACCCCATCTCTGCTAAAAACTACAAAAAAAAAAAAAAAAAAAAAAACTAGCCGGGTGAGATGGCGGCGCCTGTAGTCCCAGCTACCCAGGAGGCTGAGGCAGGAGAATGGCATGAACCCGGGAGGCGGAGACTGCAGTGAGCTGAGATCCGGCCACAGTACTCCAGCCTGGGTGACAGAGCGAGACTCCGTCTCAAAAAAAAAAAAAAAAAACATAGTAACTGAAAGAGAGCAGGGCTGGCCATACTTATGATAGTCAAAATAGACTTTAAATCAAAAACTGTCAAAAGAGAAAAAGAAGAACATTATATAATGATAAAACTCAATTCACCAGGAAGATATAACAATTAAAAATATATATGTATGTGTACCCAACATCAGAGAACCCAAAAATATGAAGCAAATATTGATAGAACAGAGGGGAGAAAAAGACAACACAGTAATAGTAGAGTATTTCAATACTCCACTTAAAATAATGGACAGAACATCCATATACAAGATGAATAAGAAAACAGAGGATTTGAAAGACACTATTGTCCAAATGGACCTAACAGACATATGCAGAATATCCCACCCAACAGCTACAGAATACACATTATTTTCAAGTGCACATGAGCCATTGTCCAGGATAGATCCCATAATTCGTCACAAACAAGCCTTAACAAATTTAAG
This sequence comes from Piliocolobus tephrosceles, assembly GCF_002776525.5. Lineage (NCBI taxonomy): Eukaryota > Metazoa > Chordata > Mammalia > Primates > Cercopithecidae > Piliocolobus > Piliocolobus tephrosceles. The sequence goes on along the minus strand of NC_045435.1, from coordinate 32,060,066 downwards.
AATATTGAACTCAATAATAAAATATCTGATTTGAGAAATGGGCCAAGAACTGGAATAGACATTTCTCTGAAGAAGACATACAAGAAGCCAACAGGCATATGTAAGATATTCAGCATCACCAATAATTAGGAAAATGCGAATCAAAATCAAAATGAGACATTATCGCACACTTGTTGGAATGGTCATATTAAAAAAAGAGAGAGAGAGAGAGGAAAAAATAGAAAATAATAAGTGTTGGAGAGGATGGAGAAAAGTTAGAAAACTTATGCACTGTTGGTGGGAACATAAAATGGTGCAGCCAGTATGGAAACCAGTAAAGAGGTTCCTCAAAACAATGTAAAAATTAAGAGTTACCCTACGATCCAGTGATCTCACTTCTGAGTATTTATACAAAAGAATTGAAATCAGGATATTTAAGAGATATCTCTACTGCCATGTTTATTGCAACATTATTCATAATAGCCAGGAGGTAGAAACACCCTAAATATTCATTGAAAGAATAAGAAAAATGTGGTATATATGTAAGAGAATATTATTCAGTTACTGACAAGGAAGGAAATTCTGTTATAAGCTACAAGATGGTTGAAGCTTGAGGATGTTATGCTAAATGAAATTAGCCAGTCACAAAATGACAAATGCTACTTCAGTTATATTGGTATCTAAAGTAGTCAAAGGGCCGGGCATGGTGGGTGGTTCACGCCTGTAATCCTAGCACTTTGCCAAGGTAAGCAGATCACCTGAGGTCAGGCGTTTGAGAACAGCCTGTCTGACATGGTGAAACCCCTTCTCTACTAAAAATACAAAAATTAGCCAGGCATGGTGGTGCATGCCTGTAATCCCAGCTACTCGGGAGGCTGAGGCAGGAGAATCACTTGAACCTGGGAGATAGAGGTTGCAGTGAGCCAAGATGGTGTCACTGCACTCCAGCGTAAGTGACACAGCAAGACTCCATCTCAAAAATAAATAAGTAAATAACCTGTTTTGTCACACTTTCATATGCGGAAAAGAAAGAAACAAGCAACAGAGATGATAATGTTCACATCCCAGACCCCCATTCGCAGTCATTTATACATACACACCATATTTATCTATGCACATACATGCTCAACCCAGAACTGACCTCTAGAATTACAGTGAAAACAAAGTATTGGCCAGCAGAAGCCTGGGCCTGATATAAAACAGTCATACCCTCTTTCTCAGCTGGTATGGTTGAGCTGCTTTAACTAGTTGAGAAGCTATCTGGTTATTAAATCTTCCTAGACTATGCATTTATGAGTCTAACAAGCACAAGAAAGGTCACCTGCAACTCTTTTTCCCTAAGGGCCAAAAAGCCCAGGTGTATAGAAACAGGACTCTAGATGGATCATGTTGGCATTTAATTTCTAGATTTAGGAAGCTAAATTTAGAATGTCCTATTGACAACCCAATATCCAGCAGGACAGTTGGGATGAGGAGTGAGGAGGGAGGAAGCAGAATTTTTCAAGTGCTGTGTGGTCTGCCCTACAGGAAGTAGAGAAGCATCAACTCTTCCAGAGCAGATATTTCATTTCTCTTAGTCCATCTCCCGAGAGATATTGTAGATAGTGTTAAGATTAGAGGTGTGAGTCCATTAGGTCTGAGTTTTCCCTATGCCAGTTTTGTAGCCTCAGGCAATCATTTAGCCTCTATTTCATTGGATTGTTACAAGATTAAATGAGAAAAATACATGTAAGGAATTTAGCACAAAGGCTGGCACACAGAAAACGCTACAAAAATGATAGCATTATCTGATGTGGCCAAATTTAATTCATTCCAAACTCCTTTTGAGACAGTTAAGAGTACCTGCCATCTCTCTGAGCTATAAGTGCCATGAAGCAGGGACAAAAAAAAAAAAAAAAAATCTGTTCTTTAAGATTTTGTCCCTAATCTAAAAATGAAGCTATCGAGGGATTTACTCTGAGCAAAGTGGCCACTGAGCGCTGCAGTTCATCATCACTCAGCCAAAGCCACAGTCAGGGCCAGAATAATTGAGCTGACTGTGGGGCTGGTTCCTGTGCTTTCCATCACAGCCATGCCAGTGAGAGACCGATGTAGGTAAAAGTCTTGGCCAGAGAGATAACAAAATGCAACCTTCTCCCACCTCAAAACTTAGTAGGCTATTCTAAGAGGTTATCATGATTTCAGAAAGTGTTGCCTGAATGGTTGAATCTGGATTTGTATTACTGAAAGAACATGTAATATCATAACAGATAACATCATTTATTTCTCAGCTTTGGGAGAAATCTTGTACATTTCATTTCACTTGGCTATTTTTTATCCAGGCCAAGAATAATCCATAACCTTTGCATCATTTGGAATAATGTGATTTTATCCTAGATATGTGCTAGTAATCTCCCTACGTAAGAAGCTACTAATAGACCCGGGGTCTTAATGGCACTGGAAAAATAAAAATCCTTCTTTGTCCCCCAGTAAGAAGCAATGGCCAGTGACCTGAAGGATCAGAGAGCCAGAGAGGTCAGTAGATAAAAATGTGCAGTTGAACCTGACCTGACCCCTGCCCACAGCCACAGCACTGGCCGCGAATTCTGCTCTGCTTCTCATGCAACTTTAACTGAAGTGTACTTGCATTTTAAGGACTGTTTCAATTTGAAACAGGAGGTGCTTTTAGAAAATAATAGTATATAATTAAAATATTTCTGAAGGACAGAGATAATTTTTATATTTATGGAAGTTGGTGAGGCAGCAATTTACTAGCATATTTGCAAGGTTAATGTACTTTGCTTAATAAAGTGTTTTATAGTTTTTCAAGCAAACTGTAAAAATGGAAAAAGTGAAGTAAATCCCATTACATTCTGAGTATCTAAAAGACACCAAATTAACCCATATCCCTACTGGGGGTGCTATTTTCCTCCGAAGCATGCTTTCAGATATTTAGTAGTTATGAACTTGGAAAAAAAAAAAAAAAGTCATTAATTTAAAAGAGTGTTTGATGCAAAACGGGAGGGAATGGAATAAACTGGAAAATATTTGAATATATAATGACCTTTAGGGATGCTGAAAAATAAAAAGATATGAGTTATGCAGTTTCTGAGTGTAGGAAAAAGTAAAAGGAAAAAAGTTTTAGAAGTATCAGGAAGGAATGGGGGTGGTAATGGAGCTACCTCTGGAAAAGTGATAAAGAGGAAATCACTGAGAGATGGGTCCTATTGCTACGGAAGTTCTATGATCTCTGGACTGAAACATTTTATTTCAGAAGGCAGCAACAATATAGAAGCAAAGGTACATAATAAATAATAGGCTAAAGTGGTAGAAAGGGAAAGGTTGCTTGCAAGTAAGAAGTATGGAAGCAAGTGTCTAGGGATTTCCCAAAGCTATTGGAGCATTGTTTAATGTCCTAGTTCAACTCTCACCTTAATATTTTATTTTTCTCTTAAGTTTCCCAACCTAGGAAATATCTGAAACCATCTGCAGTAAGTCATTTTGTGCCTTGGGATGCAATCATTTCCTTCTTTCCAGCTGCAAGCCCCAGGCAAGTTTCAGGAACTCATTATCAGAGGCCCTTGTTCCTCTACTTGGTATTTTGCAGAACTATTGTCCTCTTAGACTTTTTAATAATATACACGTTAGGGATCTCATTCATAGAAAAATGAAGCTAGCCTTTGTAAGGAGACTATTACCACTTACTTTCTATCCTACTACTTTCTATTTCTATCCTCCCCAGGATTTCAGAAATATAAAGGCATTCATGCAATGTGTGTAATGCTTGGTTGACAGAGACAGAGAGATAGACTTGAATATGATTCCTGACCTTAGGAGAGTGATTTAAAATCTCACAGCTTTAATTTTCCCATCTGCAATAGAAGAATATCTACTTGATCAGATTGTTATCATGAGAAATAAATGAAATTACATTCATCTGTTTCTTTACTCAAGAAATATTTTCAAGTTCCTATAGGCTACAATACCTGGAAAGTTGGATTTAAAATGAACGAAAGAATGGGAGGATGGATGGATGGATGGATGGATGGATGGATGGATGGATGGATGGATGAATAAATGAGTGAATGAAATTAGTACAACAGAAGGTAAAGGTGACTACCACTAAACCCCATAGAGATTTTTCTTAATTTGATATACCTTATATATCAGTATTATAAATGACTGGTCCTCTTTTCTCTTGATCTGAGCTATAAAGAACAATTGAGATCTGTTAAATGATGAGAATTTACACTTGAGGTAAAGGAGGTGACATTTGGCAGATATATTAAATTTCTATCTGCTTATTGTACATTTCATATGTGTTGACTTTCATGTCCCATTGCGTAAACATCTGTTTGTTTTTATCTTGGCTGCTGAGCCCCTTGCAGCTCTCCATTGTTTTTCATTCTGAATCCCTCTACTGCTCACACCCCAGCTGATTAAGCAGCAGGCTTTGAAGAGAAAAGGCAGGTGGGGGATATCCCCTAAAGTGGGACCAAGCATTCTCTGTGGGCTTCTGTGTCTGCTTGCATTTATTTCTCTATTGAATGATTGGTGTTGGACCTTAAGCTTTAATATTCTACATTTCAGATGTAGCCTATTCATCTATAAACTAAAAAAAAAAAAAAAAAAAAAGTCTCACTCATGCTCTGCCAAATGAGTCTGACTGAAAACAGGATGGTCTTTGCAAGGCATTTCTGGTAACTTTTATGTTAAGCATTGTTTCTTCTAGGCCAGAATTAGCATAGCGTTCTAGGGGCTGTATCTAGTAAAAGATATTCCAGCACTTTGCGAGGCCAAGGCAGGTGGATCACAAGGTCAAGAGATTGAGACCATCCTGGCCAACATGTTGAAACACCGTCTCTACTAGAAGTACAAAAATTAGCTGGGTGTGGTGGTGTGCGCCTATAGTCCCAGCTACTCAGGAGGCTGAGGCAGGAGAATCGCTTGAACCCGGGAGGCGGAGGTTGCAGTGAGCCGAGATAGCGCCACTGCACTCCAGCCTGGCAACAGAGTGAGAGTCTGTTCAAAAAAAAAAAAAAAAAAAAAAGGATATTCCTAATTTCCATCCACAGATCATATCCCAAGATTGCCACTTAAAAGGCTGCAGCAAGTGAACTCAGGAGCTTTATGTACAGTGACGGGAAGAAAATCCTGAGACTGAGAAGTTATAGATTCTTAAACCATTCCAGTCTTTAACTGCTGGGAGATTTAAGTCATATTGTTTCACCTGTCTAAAATTCTTTTTCCCATCTATAAAAAAGGAAGGAACTGACCTAGTTGATATCAAAGGTCTTTTCCAGCAGAAGAATTCTGTAGTCAACAACACCTTTTACAACTAGGCAAGCAGACACAGGAGAAACTCCATCTCATTTCTCTACTTCTATATTTATCACTTCAGTCATCAACAAGATATTGCCCAATATAAGTGAGCTGAGTTAGCCATCTTTAATCACATGGGACTTGCCTCAGAAAAGTTAGTAATGTCAAACTTCACTCGAGTGTTTGGTCACAACTGAAGAAAACCAAAGGGAATGGAAAGGTGCAGCAAATCCCAGGTGCCCCAATTTTAGTTTAACTTACATAACAGCAAGGAAAGGGTAAGAGGACATCCCTTTTCAAACTGTTTCTATATCGCAGCAAGATGCCAGCCTCTGGCTGCTTTCTGGCTTCCAGAAAAATAAAAGAAGTACCTAACACACCCCTCCCCACCTTGCCTTTTTCAAGGTGATGATTCTTGCACCCCCTTTGGAGTCTAACCCAGGATACAGGCCTTTTAAGTATAAAAATGTACTTCCTAATTCCATCTTCCCAGCGGTGCAGAAGATTCCTAAAAGGTTAGGAAGAGTGAAGAAGCCTCTAAAATCTATGTGCTTGAGAGTACTTAGCATCACATTCTTCCTGACACAACAGGTAGGGTTTTATGTGATATGCAGCTAAAAAGAAAGATCTAGGGGTAACAAGGAGCAGTTCTGCCTGTTTACGAGAGAGATGCTTATCTCTTCAGGTTTTCTAACTATTAGAGGTAAAAGAAAGAAATATAATAAGGAGGGATGGAGGAAAGAGGCAGCCTCTCTAATCCACTAGTAAACAAAAAATTATCCTGGTACTTGTTAAAACAACGTCAAGACTATCACAATAGGGAAGAGAGATTGGGCTCAACTCTGAATGCAACAAGAGTAAGTGGAGATTTATAGACACTTGGTGGAAAGCAGGGTCAGTGTATGGAAAATTATTTAGAGGAAACACCAAGGATAGGGGGATTTTTGCTAAACTAACCTAACAGGATTCCTGCTGAAGGCAAGCCAGAGTGAACAGATATTATGGTTGGGGTGGTGGGAGATGAGAAATTTGATCGGATATTGAGGGTGATTGGATTTTGAGGGTTAGGGGATTCCCTCTAACCTGACTTAGTAGGATTCTTGCCAAAAGTGATCTATGCGAGCCCTGCAAGGGGAATGGGTTGTGGAGGTGGCAGACCAAAGTCAACATCGATTCAAAGAGGGCTCAGAGGAGCTTGACTAAAGTTTGGTCAAGGATCTCTAGATCTTCCATGTCTTTGAAGGCCTTTTTTTTTTTTTTTTCTTTTAATCACTCTAACTTATATCTGCAGAGCTGCCACAGTCCTATGATTTTTTATCTTATGAAACTTATTGATCTTAATAGTCTTTGGTTTCTGTATCTTGACTTTTCTTGTTTCTTTTCTTTTTTTTTTTTTTAAAGGTTTCATTATGCTTTTGTATTTACAAACTACAGTTCCCTGGAATTCTCTTCTCAAGGTCTACACAGGGTTTAATACATAATTCATTTAATACATGGTTCATTCAGCGTGGCATAGATGGATTTCAGCCCTTACTCTGTGCCAGGCATCATGGTAGGCACTTGGGACACATGCATGAAAAAGACATAAGTCCTCTTCTTATGGAAAAACGTCATGGGAAAGTTCAGGTTTTGTCACAGAGCCCACATAAATGAGGCATTACTCTGTTTTCTCTTTCATTTCCATGTCAAAGAGAGATTCCTCATCAATTAAGGTGAGTGTGATTATTTTTATTTTCGTAAGATAATACTCAAACCAAGCTTCAAAAGAACTTTATTGAAGAAAGTTATTTCCAGGGCATTTTTTTCTAACCTAAAATACCTGTGTACCCTTTAGCTGTCTGACAGTCCTTGCCCTGGGGAAGCTGAGGGTCACAGTACACTGGCTCCTGCTAGTCTGCTAAGCACCCAGCAAAAGTCTCTACGCTGAGGGGCATTCAATAAATATTTGTAGCCTGTCAGAAGCCTGCAGGGCTGAAAGACCATGGCTTTGTCATGCAGCCAGGTGATCTGGAGATGTCAATAAAACCAACTGCATGAGATAGACAAGAAACACTGTACTACAAATGTAGAGGAATATGAAGTCAGAGAGAAACACAGTATCATTTACATTCGCTCCACTAGGTGTCATTATGTAGGCAGACTATACAACTGAAAAAGACCAGTTTTTTTCTCTTAATTTAATCATCAGCATTAAAATTCTGTAATTTATTGATGCATCTGTCCTCCCTATAGCCTTGTGCTATGGACTTTGAAGGGCATATTAAAATAATAATTGTCTGCCAGAATAAACATCACGTGTTTTCTAGACCATCAAGTTTTACTTTAAAATCCAACTGGGGGAAATCCACTTTTGAGAAGACAGAATACACATATTTGTCCCTATATTTCCAGAAAAACACAACTAAAACCCCTGAATATTCCATATAAAACAAACCCAAAAAGACTCTGAAAGTTGGAGAGAAGAACAGACTAGGTAGGGACCTCAGGATGTAAGGAGCAGTTCCCTGAGTGTTCTTTTTGTCTTGCATATCCCAGAGTTGAAGAAGCCAGCAACCTGAAAATGCAATGGACACAGACAAAGGAAGCCTCAACAAAAGCCTGCTCTCTAAAGCCAAAAGACCAAAAAAGAGGCAGAATAGGAAGACATAAAATTTTTTAAACAATAACCACTCTAGACCAGCCAAATACCACAGGGGAAAACAAACAAACAAAACTGGCTACAACCCCACTCATGCCAGCAAAAGCCAATATGGAGCCCAGACTTCTGCATTCATGTGGCTGCAACGAGGCAGCACAGTATCCCTTGCCAAGGTGGTGTCAGAGGAGGCCAAGCATGGAGCTGAGATTTTCATATCCCATGACCAGTAAGGAGCCACCTCTCGCCCTGGGTTTCAGTGGAGTCCACACGGAGATCCTGGCTTTCCACACCCACCTGAGAGTAACAAGGGGTCCCTCCTCCTCCCAGTAGGATTTGTGTCAAAGGGGTTTGCAGCAGTTGGACATGCATGTGCAAAAAGAAAAAATTAAACATTGACCTAAGACTGACACCTGGTACAAAAATTAACTTCAAATGAATCACAGACTGAAATGTAAATGTAAAGCTATAAAATTTTTTAGAAAAAAGTCTTCATGATCTAGGGTTAGGCAAAGTGTTCTTAGACATGACATCAAAAGCATGATCCATAAAAGGAAAAGTCAATAAATTGACTTCATCAAAATTAAAAACTTCTGCTTTGCAAAAGTCTTGTGAAAAGGATGAAAAGACAAGGCACAGAGTGGGAGAAACTACATATCAGGCAAAGCAGTGATAGCTAGAATGTATAAAGGACTCTCAAGACTCATCAGCAAAAAAAAAACCTAATTTTAAAATGGACAAAAGAACCAACCATTTCACTGATGAGGTTATATAGATGTTAAGTAAAAGGTGTTTAACATCACTAGCCATTTAGGGAAATACAAGTTAAAGTCACAATGAGAGATTACCACACACTTACCAAAATGGCTAAAATAAAAAATATTGCAACACCAAATAATGACAAGGATGTGAAGAATCTGAATAATTCATACTTTGTTGGTGGGAATGTAAAATTGTATAGCCACTTTGGAAAATAATTTTGGCTTTTGCTTTAAAAATTAAACATACTGCTACTATATGCTCCAGCAGTTGTACTGTTGACATTTGTCCCAAAGAAATGAGAGAGTTATGGTCACAGAAAAACTCATACATAAGCCAGGCACAGTAGCTCACACCTGTAATCCTAGCACTCTGGGAAGTCAAGGAGGATGGGTTACTTAAGCCCATGAGTTCGAGACCAGCCTGGGCAACATGATGAAACCCAGTCTCTACAAAAAATGAGCCAGGCGTGGTGGCAGGCACCAGTAGTCTCGGCTACTCGGGAGGTAGGAGGATCACCTGATCCCAGGAGGTCAAGGCTGCAGTGAACAGTGATTGCTCCACTACACTCCAGCCTGGGGGACAGAGTGAGAATCTGTCTCAGAAAAACAAAAACAAAAACCCATACACAAGTGTATATAGCAACTTTATTCATAATAGCTATAAACCAAAAACAACCCATCTGTTTCTCAATGATTGAATAAACTGTGGTACATCCATTCCACAAAACACTATACAGCAATAAGAAGAAATAACTGTATATATTTTTACTATAGCTGTCATTTATTGAGCTTTTACTATGTGTAAAATGCTTTATATGTAATTTCATTTAATGTTACAACTCTTCAAGTACATGTTCCAGATAAAACCAACATCTAGCAATAGTAGTTCCCAAACCAAGATGTACTGAATAGGGATTGGAAGAAGCAGGATTCTTACATTGCTGCTGAAGAAAAGACAAGAACTAATGTAAGCTAGGTGAATGATGATACTAAGGGAACAACCACCACCCACAAAAGATACCTGAGCATTTGTCGCTCATTTGGAGCTCTTCCAACTGGTTCTTATATCTCAAGACAAAGATAAGCATGAAAGAAACACTTGCAAGACTGTGCAGACTCAGAAAAGCTTAGATGGAGAAATAGCAGAGATGTGATACCTGGGCCAGTAGGCGGAGAATCAAAACTCTAGAACCAAAACGTGGAATTTCAGAAAGCAGCTGGGAGCCAAAATCTGTGTCTTTGGGATGGCTAAAGAGAGATGAAAGCTAAGGATGGAGGAGGAGCAAAGACTATCTATAATAAAGCCGATTCCCAGTCCTAGACAGATATTGAACTGGATGGGCCATTAGGACAGGGAAGGCAGTATAACAACAATATAGGAATTCAGTTATTTTTCAGAATTAGCCTCTAAGTTGAGACTTTGAGAAAAAGCCAAAAGTTATGTTATTTAAATTTAAGTACATGATCATGGGATACAAAACAAACAGCAAGGATGCCTTGGTCTGAAATCCTAAAGAGTGACCTAGAATAGCTTATGTCACTCTTGACTGAGGACGGAGGTGCCAGACAGAAGGTCAAACATCTAGATAGGTTGGAGATGAGGACAGGCAAGCTGCAGATAGAGAGGCTTTTGGAAAGAAAGCTGTAAAGTCACTGACACCTATACTTTATTTCCTGCAAATTCTGTGTCTAAGATGACTGAAAAATAATGCTTTTTGCACTTAGAGGTATAATATTAACAGCAATCAGAGTGATAATGCTACCTCTTGTGCTTTTCCTCCTACATTCTTCCTTTGTGCTCTGATAACAGTAGGAATAAGTTCTATATAAATATCCGAGGCTGCATATCTGAAAAATCACAGAGTAAAAAGGTCAGGTTATGAGCAACTTCAGAATCAGGCTTTGGGAGGATCAGAACAGGACTCCACCTCATCTTCCACTTTGCTAAATACTAAGGTAGGTTCCTGTGTTCAGGTTTTTGCAAATCTGGCCATCTGCAAAGTTTTGTTCTGAGCCTTGCAGGTAGACAGATATACTAAAGCTTCTCTGTTAGCTGGATAATAGCGAGATAAAATGTACTAAGTCTACAATTGAATAAGCTTGCTACAATATTCTTTTGTAAAGTTTAGGGTAAACTAAAATCATTTGATTGGATATTGAGGGGTAGGTTTTGAGTGATAGGTGATCTTTTTCCTTAAAAAAAAAAATATATATATATATATATATATAAAACAGCTTTCTTATCGTCCCTGTATGGTCAAACATCAGGATTTCATACACTGGGCTCAATCTCCCCATGATTTAAGTGTAGATTACTAGCCTTATTTTAACATTAAAGATCCTACTTTAGACAGATGAAGTCATCTGTGACATAGATAGGGCTACATTGCCCATTTGAAAACTGTCCAGTGAGTGTCATGTTGATCTTCATAATAAAAAGGCTTTGAGAAGCCCCAAAATTATGTCACGTTTTACTCAGCAATAGCTGGTGTATACAGCTCTCTGTTTCTTCAGCAAGATGCTTCATACAAAAATCTGTGATTTTACTTTAATTACAAACTCAATAACTTCAATGAAAACTTTTTATTTTTGAGTTTACCAAAGACTCATAAACCATTTCTCAATTATCTGAGAACTACTTTTTGCAATTTGGCTGTTCCTAAGTGAATTTTCTTTCATATAGGGTCAGATGGGTCTGACTGGGAAAGTAGCCTGAAGTGAGTTTGAAGAAGAGATCAAAGTCAGAAGATGAATGTCTTAGTCTGTCCAGGGTACTATAACAAAACACCTTAGACTGGGTGATCTATAAACAACAGAAATTTATTTCCCACCGTTCTGGAGGCAGGGAAGTCCAAGACGAAAGTACCAGTGGATTCGATGTCTGGGACAGGCCCACTCTCTGCTTCATAGCTGCATCCTTACTTGTGGAATGGGGCAAACAAGCTACCTCTTTCTTTATTAATCCTACTTATGAAGGTGGAGCCCTCATGACCTAATCACCTCCCAGAAGCCTCATCTTTTACTGCCATCATATTGAGGATTAGGTTGCAACATATAAATTTTATGGGTGATACAAACATTCAGACCTTAGCAATGCTTCGACAAAAATCAGGAAGAAAAACTGAAGCCAATGTCAGAAACTAGATAGGAATTAGATCCAAGTGGGCACAGGCTGGAAACAAGCAACAAGACTTGAAGGAGACTGTAGCAAATAACACTGGGTCTGCTGTAGTTGTTTAATAGTACAGGGTTGAGATGGAAAACTAGCTTACTGGTGCAGTTTGTGAAAGAAAGGGAGTTTGTTTTAAATATTCAAATTATTCTAGTATAGTACTAACATTAAGTGATTAGGATTGTTGTTTACCTCGTGGATTTATCTATGTAGTACCTGACCAAGAATTAAAACAAAGCCCCAAAAGTTATGCTTCTCATTCTCTGAAATTAAGCTAGCAAAGATATAATTAGCTGCATCTAATTCAGTTTAATATGTAACACTTGGTTATTGGACCACATCTTTTCTCTGAGCTCCCTTAGCAAAGTATGTCTTAAAAATAAGAAACAGGACTTAACCTTCAATGGGCACCTGCTGTGTGCCAAAAACTGTGTCTAATGCTTTGTAGATAGTAATTTATTTAAAGCTTGCAGCAAACAAAACTATTGGTTTTACTTTACAGATGAATAAATTAAGGCCTTGATGGTGGAAATAACTTGCTCCTGGATATGCAGCCAGTAGGAAAGAGAAATGGGCCTCCAAAGTTAATGCTTTTTCTGCTCTTCCTTTTTGCCTCCCTTCTTTGGATTCCAGAGCTGTGAACTGCCTTCTCTTCAAAGTCTAGTCTGCAGGAAACTAGATGTTGCAATAACCATGATAACAACTAATAATTAAGTTGGTCTCTTAGTAATACCTACACCCAGACAATATCTGATTCATTTAAGTTATTTGCTGTCCAAAGCAGTATTATTTTTCCCAGGACTTACATGCAAAAACAATAAAAGAGAACTGGGCGGAAATCAAATGTCATCTCAGCACCATGCTCAATAAATGCTGGTCTCAGATAGATGAAACGGCATAAATAAAAGTAGCATTAGTTAGTTTCTTTTCTGCGCTCCCAAAGTGACACATATTATAAATGGCAGAACTCCATCATTAAACGCATTTCTGGCATAATACTGAAGAAGAGAGCCACAGTGTGAAATTCCTTGGGCTGGTAACCTTGTCACCTTTTTGACATTGGCAGAAGCCTGTAGTCTGGATAGAAGCTCTAATTGCTTTCCATAAGGTTCCAGCACCTGTTTTCAGGGTCCAGTGGTCAGAGGAACAGACTGAATGCCAAAAGTCATGTTTGCTGTTTCCAGTCTTGTACTAGTCTCATGACCTTGGCATTGTAGTGTCCCCTAGCCTCATCCCACTTCTTCAGCATTCTCCAAAAATAGGAATACCCAGTAATTTCCCACTATCAAGACCCCTCACAAAAATGTCCTTACGTATTTTGAGTTCCTGACACCCTAGAATGAGAGATGCTCCTGAGCAGCTGCCAGGATGAGACCCCCTCTTCCTCTGGGAACTGTAGGTACCAATGCAAGGGGAGGGGAATGAGCATCTTAGCATCTTTTATCGGCTTCATAAGTGACTTCTTCATGTAAGGCTGTGTTTTCTACAGCACATGTTCTCAAGTATGTCCTGTGCACTGCCTGTGACTTTAATAATTCTTAAAGACTTTTTTGGTTTTGTGTTACTGACTCAATAACAATGGATCAATTTATATTAAAGGCCAAATATTAAAAATTCTAGGGAGGACTCTGGGGTATCTATTTTGGAATTTAATTGAAATAAGTGTTGTTCACAGATGAAAAACTGAACAGGTACATTTTGGGGGCTTATGATGATAGTTCTCTATTGTGAAATGAAACTCAGCAGGGAGGAAGGTAAAGCATTGATTTTTTTTTCAGGATGCCATGTATCTGTGCACTAAAGAATGTTTCCCAATATCATCAGTATCTCATATTAGAGCAACTGTGAGTTTCCTGTCTTTTGAAAGTACCTAGGAGAGAGAGGTGATGCTTTTATTTTCTCTCCATATACCAAACTTGTGAGAAACTTTTCATCACTAATAGAGACAGACTCTGACTTAGAAATAGGTTATACCCTAAAAGAGCAATTTTGGCTGTTCATTGTAACCTGGAGTGTATCTTCCCATAAATATAGGATTCTACTTGATGATGACTGACAGGCTGTATGTACCAAAGAGCATTTTATCTAAGATATGCCTGAGGTAGAGCATGTACCCCACCATGTGCCAGCCATGTGCTGGACCCTAAAGACACACAAATTCCTTCAAGGAGTTTAAAACATCATGAGGAAAACAAACTATTATAATAAGCAGAGTTCAATAAGGTGGGATAGGTATTGTGAAGACAGGCAAAAGTTTTCTACGAGTCCAAAAGAGGGACCAACAAAGCCCAGTTTCAAAAGGCAGGAGTGTGAAGTCAGAGGACATGTAAGTAAAAATCAGAGGCATCTTTTAAAAACTGCAACAATAGCACAACGGGAAGTGGTAAATTATGAGGGTGTAAAGGTAAGCAGAGATGAAACCAGTGAGGAGACAGGTTACCAGAGGAAGGAACGTTGACATTTTGTTCTAGTGATAATGAAGAACCCCTGAGTGTCCCTAAAGGACTGGCGTGATAGGATTTGCATTTTAGAAGGATCACACTGAGAGTGAGGGGTAGATCTGGGAGAGGTGAGACAGAGGACAAGGACACAGGTTAGGAAGACATTTTAATGTTTTACTAGCCTAATAAAATAAGTTGTAAAGTGTTTGGTTGCTATTTTCATAAATGCAGGAGTTGTATGGTAAATTTGGATTGTTTTTATTATTTTTTCCTTCAGTGTTGAGTAGAACTCTTCTATAATTTTATCTGGGACTGACATTTTCTTGTGGGAAGATTTGTATCCACTAGATCGATTTTGTAAGTTGCTATAAAACTGTAAATATTTCCTATTTTTGTGGATCCCTTTTTCTAAGTTATATTGTTTTAGAAATTTAAATTTTTCATTTACATTTTAAAAACCATTTGACAAAAGTATTTTTAATTTTCCAATAAATAATTCCTAAAATATGTTTAATAGCTCCTTATTTTTTAATCTATAGTGACATCCAATTTTTGACTAACATCTATAGACAGGTCCACTTAATTATTCCTACATTTATTTGTTGCTTCACTTTTTTCAACTACGCTCGACAGATGATTCATAACATCTCTCAGTTTGCTCCATTCACTAACATCTCCTTTTGAGAATGAGTTTTATGTTTCAGACAGTGAAATTCAAGCCACATTTTCAACTTTCTGCAGTAATGTGTCATTTATCTGGAATCACTCATCAGTGAGCTATGCAAATCCAAGACAGGTTTTCAAAAGAATTTTGGAAGGAAGCATTTGTTTTTTAAAAACAAGTTATAATATAATATCTTCTTTAAATATTAAGTACCATTTAAATAAGAGTTTCCCAAAGTGTGTCTTAAGGCATAGTAATCCCGTGGGATATTATTTCATAAAATATATTGCATTGTCTAACCTATTAAAATCTGTTAAACCAATTCAGATCCTGTAAAATTGTTCCTTTTAGAGATACATTTTTATCAGAGGCTAACTTACCTTATCCTCTTTCCAAATAGCATCTCAATAAGGTAAAATTTATACAGAAATAAAAGCTAATGTATCCAAGTGAACGTCTCTGAGAAGAAGATATAAAACATCTCCATCATCCTATGAGGGTTCTTTATACCTTTTTCCAACAAATTCCATCTCTCAAGCCAACCACTTTGTTGACACCTTTTTTTAAAACTTTTATTTTAAATTCAAGGGTACATGTACAGGTTTTTTATATAGGTAAACTCATGTCACTGGGGTTTGTTGTACAGATTACTTCATCACTCAGGTATAAAGTCTAGTACCAACTGGTGATTTTTCCTGATCCTCTCCCTACCCTAACCCTCTACCCTCAGGGAGACCCCAGTGTCTGTTGCTCCCCTTTACGTGTTCATGTGTTCTCATCATTTAGCTCCCACGTGTAAGTAAGAACATGCAGTATTTGGTTTTATGTTCCTATGTTAGTTTGCTAAGGATAATGGCTTCCAGCTCCATCCATGTTCCTGCAAAGGACATGATCTCATTCCTTTTTATGGCTGCATGGTATTCCATGGTGTATTTGTACCGTATTTTCTTTATCCAGTCTAACCATCGGTAGGCATTTGGGTTGATTCCCTGTCTTTGCTATTGTCAATAGTGCTGCAATGATTATATGCGTGCATGTATCTTCATGATAGAACAATTTATAATCTTTTGGGTATGTACCAAGTAATGGGATTGCTGGTTGAAGGTAGTTCTTAGTTCTGTGAGGAATTGCCACACTGCTTTACACAATGGTTGAAACTAATTTACACTCCTACCAACAGTTTATAGATGTTCCTTTTTCTCTGAAACCTCACCAGCATCTGTTATTTTCTGACTTTTTAATGATAGCCATTCTGACTGGTGTGAAATGGTATCTCATTGTGGTTTTGATTTGCATTTCTCTGATGATTAATGATGTTGAGCTCCTTTTCATATGCTTGTTGGCTGTATGTATGTCTTCTTTTGAAAAATGTCTCTTCATGTCCTTTGCCCACTTTTCAATGGGGATGTTTGTTTTTATCTTGTAAATTTTTTAAAGTTCCTTATAGATGCTGGATATTAAACCTTTTGACAGATGCATAGTTTGCAAATATTTTTTTCCCATTCTGTAGGTTGCCTATTTACTCTCTTGATAGTTTCTTTTGCTGTGCAGAAGCTCTTTAGTTTAATTAGATCCATTTGTCAACTTTTGCTTTGGCTGCAATTGCTTTTGGCATCTTTGTCATGAAATCTTTGCCCTGTTCCTACGTCTAGAATGGTATTGCATAGGTTGTCTTCCAGGGATTTTATAGTTTTGCA
Source organism: Piliocolobus tephrosceles (assembly GCF_002776525.5). Lineage (NCBI taxonomy): Eukaryota > Metazoa > Chordata > Mammalia > Primates > Cercopithecidae > Piliocolobus > Piliocolobus tephrosceles. The sequence goes on along the minus strand of NC_045435.1, from coordinate 32,043,416 downwards.
TTTTTTAACCTTCTTAAAGAGTAAAAAATTAACAAAACTTTTAGTTTTGATAATTTTTGTATTGTTTCCTATTGTTGTCTTTTCCAATACTATGGGCTCTTTATTATCATTTTCTTTCTACTTTCAATGAGTTTATTAGAGAATAACAGTAATATATGATACTATATATTTATATGAGTGATTCTTTTGGTAGCTTCTAGAATGCGTGAGCTCATTTTTAGTAAGTATTTCTTTATAATATAAACACTTAATGTTATAGATTATCCACTAACATCTGCTTTAACTAAAATGCATGAATTGATCTGTATGTTTTTATTATTGTTCATCTTACTTTATTGTGATTTCTTTTGTTGCCTTTGAGTTATCTAGTTTCTAAATGGACAGGGTTTTTTCTTATCTAGTTAAATTTTATTGTTGATTGCTAATATAATTGCATTTTTACCAGAAATAGTTATCTGTAGATAACAATTCTGTTTATTGGTATTTGCTTTTTTTATTTCTGAATGTGGTCAATTTTTGTAAACAACCCATATGTGTTTAAGAGAATTTATATTATTTAATTGTAAAGTGTGATATTTTATATGTGCCCAGGAATTAAATGTTATCATTTATATGCCATAAGATGTTGAACTAAAGCCATGATAAGGGAGAAAGGAAGAGAATGTATTGGGGGTGGTATGTAGAAGATTATATTTGGTAATTAGTTGGATGTTAAATATTATGGCAATTAAAAATCCAGGATGGTTTAACAATATTCTGACTTAGGTTACTGAGTGGATTTAGATGCTATACATTGAGAAAGGAAATACAGGGAGATACACTGGTTTTGTGGGAGATAAGCTGGTTTGAGGGAATAGAATGAAAAGTTGGGTTTTGACATGTTGCTTTTGAAATGTTTGTGTGTTATCCAGGTTAATATGTGTAGCAGACAGTTGAAACTAGGTATCTGTAACCTAGACTTGAACACTATTTTGTGAAGCATCTACATCAAGGGAGTAATTGCAGCCCAAGTAAAGTAGGTAGAATGAGAAGAGAAGGCAGCCAAAGACACACTTTGAAACCTACAAAAATGTGTTATTATACATATTACCTCCTCACATGCCTTCCTATCTAGTATTTTACTGCTAAATTGTCAAAATCCAGTGATTATATGAGTTGCTCTTGGTTGCCGTAACTGACAGGTTAAGCACAGACTCTCAGACCCCAAATGATTCTAGAGGCAGAGCATCCAAAGGTCTGTCCAGAGCAGCTAATAGCAGAGAATGTATCCATAAGCATGCTCCTCCTGCTTTAGCTTCTCTTATTCAGCTGGCATAGCAGAGTCTGCTACTCACTACTAAGCAAAGGTGAATGAATATAGGAAGGGCAGGGAGAAATGTGTTGGTGGAGGAAATAAAATTTGTTTTTGTCTTGCCAAAACTGAGAAGGAAGAAAGTAAGAATCTCAGCAAAGAATACTTCTAAATAAATGAGAAATTCGTTTGTGCTGCTTTAGACATTTTTAACTCCAGGATCTATAGCCATGAACCAAAACCAGCTGTTTTCATCCTGATGCAGAATCCCCTGTGAAGTGCCAAAGGCCCAGTATGGTACCTGAAAGCAAATAATGGTTTTTCTCCATTTAACCATTGTTCTTTCACTGTCGACATTTCCCTTGATGCTGAAGACAAGAGACAGGAAACAAAATAAATGGAGCAGCCAACTTCTTTCCTTTTTGTTGTATGCCTGCTCAGGTACCCTTCCATCCTTTCATGATGCAGAACATTAGCAAATATTGAGAGTTCTTGAATCCCTGGTCTTTTAGCCTTACGGTCAGACTTTGTGGCAAAAGCTGGCTCTGGTATCAAATAGCATTTTTTTTTTTAGACAGTCTCACTGTATTGCCCAGGCTGAAGTGCAGTGGTGCTGTCTTAGCTCACTGCAACCTCCGCCTCCTGGGTTCAAGAGATTCTCCTGCCTCAGCCCCCCAAGTAGCTAGGGACTACAGGCATGGGCCACTATACCCAGCTAATTTTTGTATTTTTGGTAGAGTCGGAGTTTCACCATGTTGACCAGGCTGCTCTTGAACTCCTGACCTCAAGTGATCCACCCACATTGGGCTCCCAAACTATTGGCATTACAGGCGTGAGCCACCACGCCCAACTCAAATAGCAATTTAAACTTGAGTGAAGCTCTTAGTTTTGTCCTGCCCCAGTTTCTTCATCTATAGCATTTGGAACTAGAGAATAATATCTTTAAGGTCACAACTCACACTGAAATTCTCTGATGTACTGAATGTAGGAAGACAGGTAAAGAAACAAATATCCTAAGAGCAAATAGTTAAGTGTAATTCTACATCCAAAATTATTTATCATGCTTACAGCACCACTGTGAGGACATGAAGGATGATAATACATAGAAGCCATTCATCTTCTTTTTTCCTTCACATCTTAAGAAAGCAGGTCATTCCTAATGGTCATCAGGAAGACCATCTTTCAATATGGAAACTGGGTCTGTCCCTCTGAAATAAATTAGATGTGAATAAATATAGACTCCCATGCCACTTTTAGAGACTTCTGTTGTTGGCAGTAAGCGCAATTTAAAGCAGAGCCAGATGCCATGTCCCCTTCTCAGGATATTTAAGAATCTAGATTGTTGCTGACTGTGCAAAGTTGATGTTTGGACTATGTACAGAGTTACATACAAAATCATTCTAATCAACAGAATAAAACAGCATCACATCTAGATTTTATGGCAATTTGACACGTAAGATTTAGTGGATGTGCAGGATTGAGTTATTGGAAGAGTTAAGTCTACATCCCTTATTGAATACTCATTGTGTTCCAAGGACATGGTTTAAAAATAGGCATCAGGCAGTTATGTATACAAGGGTAATCACAGCTCTCATAATAATAGTTTTTTAAAGTACCTTTCTCTTATTCACCAAGGAAAGTAGACTTGGTGATTTATAGGAATTGTGAATGCTCTGCACTGCCTCTTCTTTCCAAACTAAAGCATCCTTTCTTTATGTAATTCCTTTTCTGGAGTGTTTCCTAGGAAGGCAGTGCCCTCTGAAACAAACAGGTGTTAAAGAAAATCTGATGCAAATAAGGACTCCTGCTGCCACAGAGACACATGCTTTGTACCTATATAAATGCATTTCTCAGAAAGCGCTCACTGTTGAAAAAAACTGTTTGAAAGGAAGCCGAGCTAGCTAAAAATGTTATTCTTTGTACCCTGAATACATCTGCTTCTGTTTCAGATTGGCTGCCTTAGTTATGTGTGTGTGTTTAACATATTAAAATGAGGCTTCTTTATCCTTTTCCATGATTTCAGCACAATTCTCTCCTTTGAGTTCTGGATACTGAACTGATTTGACTATATTTATACTGTGTTGCCATCTGAGACACCCATGGCTGTACACATTGATGCATGGCTTCAAATGGCCATTGCGTGACAGCCCCTTGGCCACTGCAACCCAGACTTAAGTGTGTGTGCTCATAGCACCCAGAGGGAATTTACCACACACTAGTCCCTTTCGTCCTTTTCTCTAACTTCCCTTGTGGCTATGTAGTGGGTGGTCACCACTGGAGATGCCTCACAACCTTCAAACAAGGAAGCACCATGCTGCCCATCCCCTATCTTTGAGCTTTCTGCTAAGTGAAGTCTGCTTGATTTAGGCACAGCCAGGGAGGCTGCACCATTGGCTGGGTACTAGGTGAGTCTCAATCTAATTGTATCTTGTTAAGACCAAAGGAATGTCTTTTGGGTGCCTGTATATATGCATCTTCATGCAAATGAGACAATCATATATTGGTACTAAAGTGGACTAAAGTAACCTCAGTAGGTTGTTCAGATTTCAGCTGAATTCTCAAATCTACTTTCTTGACTCTTCTGGAGATTCAACTCTTTCTAGAAAATCCTCAGGCTGCCCAAGCCAGAAAGAAAAGTCTGTAGGTGACCCCAGAACAGTATTTCCCAAAGTGCACCTTATGGCTCGTCCTGACGAACACTCTAGAAAACAGTTCCGTAGTCAAATAAATTTGGAGAACACACTGTCTTTATCTTTTGGAAATTTTCAGCTCACATTAACATATGAAAGGTTTTAGGAACTCCTACAGTTAAAAAATAATCCGTTAATTTTTTTAAAATACATTGTTTCCCAAATTTATCTTGATGTAGAAACTAGTTTGCATAGCATTTACCATCATCCAAAATTTGGGGAAACACTAAACCCTAAACACCCTGAGAATGAGCCAAGAGTTCCCCATTGTCCCAGGTTTCTGAATATAAATCCTTAAGCAGATGGTCTTTCTTGAGCTCATCCTAACCCCTAGGACTTCCTCAGGAGGGATATTACGGACTAGCATTTTGGATCTGGAGTGAGATTTGAATTCAGCGTGGAAAGCTGAGCTGGCCAGAGCTCACGATCTGTTCCCACATGAAGCGGTATTTTGCCTGCCAACGTGGCTTCCTGACATCGTTCCTCTCATATACCAAATTTGCCCTCCCAATTTAATTAACATAGGAAATTGGAGGTGGGAAAGCCAGTGAATTTTTGCCAGAGGCACTTCTGAATCTATTCTAACAGGAAGTGAGACAGTGCTCATCTTTTTATTTTAAAGAAAGTCCAGACACTCTTAAAACACGTTCTATTTTTAACAAAACACTGTGAAACTGTCACATACGCTTCTTTCTGTTTTCTTCTCCACCGCTGCTGATGGTGACCGAGATATTTGTATGGGATAAAAAGCTGTCTCCTTTATATTCAACTGACATCTCTACTTCCCTGATATTATTATTTTGCATTTCTATAGACTTTATCTTTCTGAAAGACTTTACAATTATTCATTAGTTATTCCCCCCAGCTTCTTTATTAGGTAGAACACTATGATTTACCACTTTTACCATTTCATAGCCTTCCATTCAGTTCCTCTCCTCTTCTCTTCATGGAGAGAAGAGGGAGGTAAATAACTAAATGAGAGCCTACTGTATGTCAAGCTTTAAAAAAAAAAAAAAAATCATGTAATCACCATAATCCTCCAACAGTAATAAGATTTCTTGATGGAATTTAGTGAGTTTCATGCTGCTCTGCTTTTCTCCTTCCAAGTCTGCTATAGAGAAAATTATATACAGCAACAACCCTGGCCAAATGAGGGGACAAATGATCAGTTTTATTAATAGCGGGGTGAGCATCTAAGCAATACTTCCCCCTCCCCCTGCCACACGCATACCATAGCTAACCCTGTGCATTTCAGAGATTCTCTGGTAAGAGTCACCAATGAGAAGCTTAATCTTGGAATCATAAGCAAGGCTTCTTATTCCTTCCCCATCCCCTAGCCTTCATACCTAAATGTCTAGGACTGTATTTACCCATCACTGACAGAAGCAAGGAGTGGGAATAGATCCAAGCCCAAAGGGCAGGCTTTGCTCCGAATGTGTTTCCAAGGAGGACAAGAGGTTCTCCATCCAAGAGCATGCTGGAACTTAGAAACCCATGTTCAGGACATAGAAATCCTGCACTTACAAATCATGACCGTAAGAAATGGAGGCCCTCTTCCCTCACATTTGAAAGTCCTTCCACTGAGGATAATGATGTGTGGGCCACATGGAAAAACAGTAAAAGCTGCATACCCTGAGACCAATTTAGAAAAATAAGGAGAACAGTAGAAATTGTCCTCACTTCCTCAATACCTAAACCAATGGTATTGATTATCTACATCATTTTGCAAACGAGAAAACCAAGGCACAGGTTTGATTAAATGAATAGTACAAGTTCATAAAAGCCAGCGAGAGACAGATCTCATTCTACACTGTTTTTGACAGTGCAGGATGGCCCCAGTATCTTGGATCCAGAATCACCTGGCTTGCAGCTACTGATTTCATCTTTCTCTACTCTGATGATAATTTTTATCTCAGATACCACTATATATATCCACAAGGAGTATATTACACCTCACTCAACTACCTGGGAGTTAGCCACCTTATAATTAGGCCAACTTGGAACTGAGTAGCAATCAATTTCAGTTGAATACATATGTGGCCAACTATTTTACAGCTAAAGACCATTATTTTTAGATACTAGTGTAGTTTTTTCACAGAAACCCTGTTTGGACCTTAAATTGGTTTTTTTGTTGTTGTTGTTGTTTACAAACAATTCTAAGAACTGGATTTATGTCCTTGCTGTCTTATTTATAAATCTTAGCAAGGGGTAGAGAATTTTACAAAAATTAGAAAGGAGAAAGAATAACAGTTAATAGCTTAACTGGGGAGAAAACATAAATGACAACATAAAAACATAAGCAACAAAAGCAGATGCAAAAACTTAAAGCTCACCCAAGTATACGAACATTTGGTGAAAGGGCAAATAGCCCAACAAACCTTTCAGTTAATTTTAATGGTATCAATGTTGTACAACAATATGTTCATAATAATAACCTTGGCTCTTCAGGGAAAAATAATAACAGTGTTTTCTTTTTGAAATGGCAAGAATATATGTGTGACACATTTAAGAAAGATTTTCATCCCTAGAAGTTAGAATGTAAAATGTTTTACTACTTAAAGAAGTAACCCCTCAACGATTATGAAAACAAACAAAACATTTCTCTCCGGAACAAATCATTCCTAAGGAGCCCTGGATAAATATGGTCTTACAGATACGCTTTGTATTCTGCCAGGAATAAATACAATGAAAGGAAATCACAAATTTGTCACATATTCTTCTTATGTATTAAATACACGCATCCCTCCTCATCATACTACTCCCCTTCCATTTCATAGATCCGTTCAAAGAAATATTCCCCCTCTTGATGCATTTCCAGCAAAGGGGTCTTATACTGAAGAATTATTTGTTTTAACCTGAAATTCAAATTTAGCTGGACTGTTTGTATTTTTGTTTACTAAATCTGGAAACCACGCTCAGGAAGTTCTAATAATCATCCAGTTTGTGAAACCAACAGAGTTTCTGCCTCCCCTGTGGAGACCCTTGCTCCCAATACCCAAAACTTGCTAGGAGTCATCTGACCCCATCTGTTTGGTCCTTTTATGAGTGTTTGGTCTCTTGACTGTCAGTAGAAGAGCTCGGACCAACAATACCAAATGATCAATCCCTAAAGTCTTAAGTGATTTTCCTATCCAGCCTCTAAACCCTCACAATTCACAGTCAAGAGATTGAACTGCTCTGATAACAAGAGCCGTGACTTGTGAAATAGAACAAAGAACCATGGAAGAACAATCTGATAGTTAAAGGACAAAAGCCTGCATTTATACCTGATGATTCTGGTAATTGTCAATGGGAAGGAAGCATACCAAGAATTTTTTCATAGGCCATGAATAAACACATCCTTTTTTTTCTGTTTGTCTGACTTTATCAAGGTGTATTAACCCTTAATTTTTCTTCCTTTTTATTCTCTATTCATCTGCATTTGGTTCTCTTGAGAATAATGAAAGGAAATCAAAGTGCCTTTGTGAGTTTTGACAGCCAAGTGCAAATAGATTGATTGAAAACATGGTGTTTCTTTTTTAAATTTAAATAAAGGAGAGATTTGTGGGTAATATGCATAATATGTGTTCACTGGTAACAAGCTAGCAGTGGGAAGAGGGAGGAAATATGGAGACACCATCAGCGTTGTTCTGCTTTTAAGCACAAGATTGATTTTAAATTTTTCCTGCGTGTCAGTTTCATTACAGGCAAATTAATTATTCTTTCAGTGGCTTGAGATTTTTTTCTGAACATCTCATAGAAAAAAATATGTTATCAATTTTTTTCATTTTTCATGAACAATGCATTAAATCTGAATGCTGAATTAGTGGTCTTAACTCAGAAGATGGTATTTCTGAATAAGACGGTCTGCCAAAGAAGCCGTTTTCTTCTTAATTTATTATGTTTTCTTCATTCCCAAATTCTAGCATAAAGGTAGAGAGCTAAGAATGAGTTCATTCTCCCATCTCATTCACATAGTATTTTAATAGAAGAGTGTTCCTTCATCCAGAGAGTACTGAGGGTCTTGGTCCAGTTCATACATTGTGAGCACATACTTTATTTCCCTTTGCCCTTCAGGTGTTGCATGTAAATAGGGACAAAAAATGGAAATAGAAGAAAGTATTAGAATATAGGCACTGGCAAAAGGCAAGGAATTGTTAGTGGTGAGTAAAGTGTTAAAGCTCTGTTTGACAAGTCAGAGATCTGGGCAAGGTACCCTGGATGAAAATAGGTGCATCACAGACTTTTGTCCAACCAGGCTAGAAGACAGATGGTCTAAATTCTTGCAGTATGGTTGATGCAATAAAGAGTTATGCATATTTCTCTAATTCAAATAATACTGCAGAATAGGATTGTCTAAATTAAGAGTAAGAAAGGGAAAAGGGAAAAAGCAGACATGAAAAAGGAGAAAAGGAGGTTTGACCTGTGACATAGGAAAGGTCAGAAGCTGAAAGGGGATTTGAAGTGATGACAATCTGTCTGCCAGGAGACAGCCTTGCAATTGGGTCACATGGCTGTGGAGTATGCATGTTGATTCCAGCATGCTCATCTATCTCGATTCTGTGGTACCTGAAAGTTCTATAATTTGTAAGTCCTCTTGAAAAGAAGAACACAAGTTGGGTGTAAAAGTCAACTTTTATTTGGAGTAAACATGGAAGTTAAACATAAAATCAAGAGACTATCACCATCATTTTATGAATGAATTGCCTGATATACATCTAATACTTTTATTCCTAAATTTTTGTTTGAACATATTTTGATTGCTTCTTCATAAGACTACACTTTTCTAATATTTTTATAGAGCAAATAAACAGACAACTCAATTTTTCTGTACTATGATTGATCAAAAATTGTATGTTGATATTGATAGTTTTAAAAATTCCTTTGATTTTTCACAATTCTTCCTGCCAATATTATGCAAATGTTTAGGACTGTCATCAATTTGGGGAAAAAGAAACCTCTACTGAGACTGTTTTGTATATGAGCTACAAGAGCTAAGTGCATTTCAAGTTTTCTTGTGTGCTGATCACTCATAAATAATGTTTGAGTCGACAATATTCATTAATCAGTTTGTTGTCAGTGTTCTCATTCTAGTAGCAAACCAAAAGTTATTTATTCTTGTTGATTTTTTTTATTATACTTTTAAGTTCTGGGATACATGTGCAGAATGTGTAGGTTTGTTACGTAGGTATACATGTGCCATGGTGGTTTGCTGCACCCATCAACCCCTCATCTACATTAGATATTTCTCCTAACGCTCTCCCTCCCCTAGCACCCCATCCCCTGACAGGCCCCAGTGTGTGATATTCCCCTCCCTGTGTCCGTATGTTCTCATTGTTCAACTCCCACTTATGAGTGAGAACATGCAGTGTTTGATTTTCTGTTCCTGTGTTAATTTGCTGAGAAGATTTTTATGTTTTGTATAAAGTTGATAAGAAATGTTAAGTATTTCCTGATTGAGTGATATAGTGAGATTTCACATATAGCTTCACATACTCCCATACTCAATATTTGTAGTTCTGTGACAGATGTCTGCCCTAAAAGGAGATTCTGATAAATGCCATTTCACACAGTTTAAATTAAAATAATATATATTATATATAATATAATTGATGTATATTATATGCATACTCATATATACTACTTCATCAAGTATATTCCTCAAGGTAAAGTTTTTCCATTTTGATGATAGCTGTATCCTCTGTTTATAATTTTTCAAATATTTTATTGAAGCATGTACATACTAAAAAGTGTCCATGTTTTAATTGTATGGCTCAGTGAACATTAACAAATGTATAGCATGACACTGATATCCAGATCAAGAAATGGAACACTACTAGCACTCCCGAAACCCCCCTTATGCTTTCTTCCAGTCCCTAACCGCTAGAAGAGTAGACCCTGTTTACCTGCTTTTGTACTTGACGTAAGTTGAATCATACCTATGATACTTCTTTTTGTGTCTGGCTTCTCTCACTCAACTTTATGTTTGTGATATACACATAGTTTGGACAGTTTATCTTACTCTGTAGGGTTTTCCAATGTGTGAATATACCACAATGTTTAGAGTCTATTCTACTATTTATAAACATTGGGTGGTTTCTATTTGGGGACTATTATAAATAGTGCTGCTGAGAATGTCTTGTACATGTCATTTAATGAACATATGAACCTCTTTCTGTTGGTTATATTTTTAGAAGTAGGATCACTGGATTCTAAAATACGTAACTATTCTGCTTTAGTAGATTCTGCCAAATAGTTTTCCCAAGGGTTTGAACCATTTTGCTTAAAATTTACAGGTCTGATGCTTAGAAGAATTTTTCATTGACCAGCTTCTGACTTTATACATTTTGTCCTCTACTATTCTTATAATTCTTGTGCTGGGTAATCTAAGACATGTTCATATCATATTACAACCTTTGTTCCTGCAATGCTAAGTGATATAGTACAGTGAGAAGTAAGTACATTCCAGCAGTGGGGTGCTAATAATAACTTACCTATTCAAAGAACCAACTGTGAAACATCATAATCATATCACTTTCAACTTAACTAGATGCAGCACCAACTGAACTTCCCTTTAGCAGGATTCCCAAGATAACTGAAGCAACTAAAATGCCACCTACTACCAGGAGAAGTGTGATGGAAGAGAAGAGGGAAGGTGGGAGGCAACAACTCTAATCCTGTGATTAAAATATCACATTTTTGCAAAATTTGCAAAACATCTGACCAAATTGAACAAATAGTTAAGTGGTTGGAATAGGGCCTTGGCAAAAGACTGGCCCTGAAGCTGCAGCTTCGTTAGACTATTCATTATCTGTTGCTTGAACCCTGCCATATAAAAAACAACTATAAAAACTCATTGGCATTCAACAATAAGCATTGTTGCTCATGTGTCAGCACTGGTGGTGGGCCAGGTGACTCTGCTAATCTCACTTGAGATCACTCATATGTTACGAGGTCAAATGATGCAGGAAGACTTTGACTGGGACGATGTGGCTCAGCTCTTCGCATGTCCTTTATCTTTTATCAGGCCAGCCCAGGCTTGTTTCTTCTCATGACAGTAGCAGGGAGCATGAGAAGAACAAGCTCCAATGTGCATGCCCATTTTAAGCTTCTGTTGATATCACATTTACTGGCATCTTGATGGGTACAGCAAATCGCAAGGCTGTGCCTGCAGTCAGAAGTGGGAGGGGCCTACAAACTTCCATTGCAATGAATATGTATAGACGGATGGAGGAAGACTGGGGCTGTTCCTGATGTCATGTCACAACAATTAGGTATCCAGTAAATCTGCCTCTGGTTCCCTGCCTTCCCTCCACATATAACTGAAAGTATTGTTAGGGGTAAGCTACAGTTGACTGAGCAAAGTTTACAGAGGGCAAAAGTGGAGTATAATTTGTGTCATAATGGAAACACTCCTTATCAACCTTATTCCTAGTTAAGCCTCACAAAAACTTTTCCCATCAAGGCACACATGGAAAATGTCAATATCTTTACAGGATACTGAAATGGGATGCTCATGATGAAAGGCAAATTGGATAGATCCTTTAAGGGATGTGGATCCCAATATCTCTGTATACCTGGAACGAATTCAGACTGAGACTGCTCAGGCGTTCACCACAATAGCTACCCTTTGGCTGCATGAAACTCTTTTCACGTAGAAGCACCTCTGGGATGATGCAACATAAGCCTCATCAGTCATTTACATATGAGTACATGAAGGCTTACTGGCTACATCTTTTACTGAGGTTTCATTTTCATTTGTTTTGTTTCCTGGGAAAAAGGGAAACAGAAACAGGCAAAGACTTTAAGCAGTAAAGAGTAGGAGAATATGTGTTTTGCAAATGTAGAGAAGAAAGAATGGGTAGGAAGTGAGAGGACTTAGAAGGTAAATATCTCCCATAATTCAGATTCAACTTCAACTGGCTGTGAGAACATCTTATTCTTAACGGGAAAAGTGAGCAATATCATCATCCAAACTAGTAATGTGGTCTTTAAGAGAGGCTTAACCTGAACTACTAGTTCCATGTTGATTAATAGACAGTTTAGAGATAGTAAAGGAATAAATTACGCTTGTTGGATTATCATGTAGAGTTACATGACTATTATGTGACATATAGTTACATGATTATATGACTATCTGTTAGGTCACTGGTAATTTTAGCTGGTCGATGCTCCGATATTCTCTCTATAAGTTCAGAAACTTGTTTGCAAAATGTCCCAGAGAGAGCACATTAACATTGTCTGTATTGAGCCAGCATATAGAGCCGTGGATGCTTTTGAGATTTAGGAATTCATGTAAAATCTTATTTTAACCAACTTGAAAAGAAATCACAATTGCTGTACTGAACTCAAATCTCATTAAAATGGAAGTTTACTGCTATAGAGAATGAAGGGATATACTGTTTATTGAGTTTTTTATTTGTTTACATAAAACAAGTGTTAGGTATGCACTGTGTCTGCAAACAATAACAAATGGGAGAGATGCAAAAGAGTATGTTTTTGCTAGTTCTGAGGGAGTAACTAAAATTATCTCTCCCACTGTTACTATATTTACATGCAATATAAGATGCTCTTAATATGATTTGTATGTTTTTCACATTGTTTTAGTAGTGATGGAAGCACAGACAGGATTCTTTTTGCAGTGCTCAATTTTTAGGACTATGTCTTAGCCTTGTAGAAATGCCTAAACACAATTACTAATGTCATATTGTTTATAGAGAATTCAGATAGAGTAAAGAGGTAAACTTTTCCTATAGGATTACTATATAGAGTTACAGACTATTAATCTCTAAGATCACTGCTAGTTCTAACTCTCAAAGGCCGTTCCACTGATACTCCAATGCCACCTTCTCCATTTATGTTATACTTAACTGAGGGCCAAAGCAGGACGGAAAACCAGTCCTTCTAAGATTTAATCCAGTGTTGTGTTCATATTAAAAATATCAGTTTTGCCTGGACTTGGATCTACCACCAGACTCTACAGCATGACTCCCTCTCAAGTTCTTAGACCTTACCTAAATATAACCCCAATTTGAGCATCAGAATCCAAGTTTCATTCTTTAGTAACCCCTGCACACACACAGGCAAACACACCCATTCTTATCAGTTCATAGGTCTCTGAAAATTCTCCAACACAACAGCCAGCATAAGTGCATTTAGATTACAGATATTCAACCTCAAGTTTTATACTTAATTTCAAAAGACTAGTATTTGCATTTGGTAGAATGACAGCTAACTTCACTCATATCCAATTTTTCAACACAAGGAACCTTGCCCACCTTCAGGCTCACCTTTCCATTCCAGTCCTGTACTGGATGAAAAGGACCCCAACTCCCGACCCAACTGGAACACGTGTGCAGTGAGTGCTTTAGAGAGAGGGAGAACATTCACAGGAATCTCAACAGATGGCATAAACAAGGCATGGTTCCACTTTGCTGGGTTTCTTTCCCTTCCTGTCTAGTCTCTCTGTGTGCTAGAAGAAAGAACCTATCCCTGAGGGGGACTAATATCTTTAGAGTTGGTATGGGGTGGCTGTCTCTTATTCCTCAGTATTTCCTTCTTCTAGCCATAGACTTAGAATAGACTAGGATTCCATTCTAAATAATCTCACCAACCAAATTTGCCACATAGTTAACTTTCCTCTTTTCTATACTTATTATACTTCCAAACAGTCTGAGATCAGGATGGCAGATGGGAAGGAATTAAGAAGAAAAAATAGAAATTTGTTCAATTTAGGTATTCCTTGGGAGAATTTTTGAAAACAACAAAGAGAAGGGTTATGAGCTTCAAGAGACCAAATAATAAGTGTGGAAGTCTGGTTCTCAGAGAAAACAGTGGACCAAACTTTGGAGTGGATTCGGATCAGTTTGAGTATATCCCTCACTTCTTTTTTAAAATGTAATTTGAAGGTGTTGATTTAAGATTGAAAATGGAGGCTGGGCGCGGTGGCTCAAGCCTGTAATCCCAGCACTTTGGGAGGCCGAGACGGGTGAATCACGAGGTCAGGAGATCGAGACCATCCTGGCTAACACGGGGAAACCCCGTCTCTACTAAAAAATACAAAACACTAGCCGGCCGAGGTGGTGGGCGCCTGTAGTCCCAGCTACTCGGGAGGCTGAGGCAGGAGAATGGCGTGAACCCGAGAGGCGGAGCTTGCAGTGAGCTGAGATCCGGCCACTGCACTCCAGCCTGGGCGACAGAGCGAGACTCCGTCTCAAAAAAAAAAAAAAAAAAATGGAGACACTTGGAACTCTGAACAGCATGGAGGATGATATATACCAGAAGACTGAGTATGATGTGAGGTCAAATGCTGTGTAAAGTAGTGGAGAGGTGTTAAAGAGGTAATTAACAACAATATTCCAAGTAAATCTAGGTTGGGAACAAATGGGACTAGAAGCAAAAGAAAAGGCCTGGGGAGGTTATAGAAAGATAAACAGCAATGTATTAAGAGATGGATATTTTTCTATAGTTATGTTAATGACAAAATAATTAATTGACACTTAAAAAGCATTTACTTCTTTTAGTCTTGTGGTGGTATTTCATGGTTTATGAGAAGAAAATGGAAAAATGATTTTTATGCTTCTTTCTAAATCAAAATAATTGTATATGTAAATAGTTATACACACATCCCCACGCACCTAAATGTATTTTGAGTGAGAATATAGAAAGACAACTATTTGCCTTACTCATCAATGCCTGACATAAATTCAGTCAGTGACAGGATGAATATCACTGTACTTTGCTAAAATGTGTCCACTATTTAGCCATTGAGACATGGGGATCTGACTGCCTTTACTGCCCATCAAATAGGTTAATTTTAGATTTAATGGTAAAAATATATTAAAATACTTATTACTTCAGAAATATCAATGAATACTTCATTCTGCAGTCTTTAAGTGTGATTAGGCTCTCACTGTAGCCAGGTAAAGCAGATTCTGTGACTTACCAAATCTCCCCAAGGTCACCTGCTCTAAATTTCTACCTATTTTCTATCCACTGCTCCTTGTCACTAAAAATATTGTGGATATATATAGATACCCAATGCCTGCTAAACTGATAATTCATTAATGACAGGCTGGCCTCAGCTTCTGCCTGTGGCTCTGAAAAATACATTTCAGAAAATGTTTAATCCACATCTTATCTCTGTCCCCCAACAAATTGACTACAATTTGGAGAAAGGGGTTAAATGTAGTTAAAATATGCATCTTCCTGCATGAATTCATTCAATATAGTTGTTCTGCTTAATGCAAAACCAAAAGAGCAACATTTGAGTCAAATAAATTATTAAATGGCAGACACTTGTTAAAGTATTTCATTCATTTCATCAAAACAAGGTAGCAGTCTTAATATGCAGAACTTTGTTATTGCTAGTTATTAAAATATTTCTTTACTTTGATTTCATATTATAAGACAAAAGTTACAAGCTGTTCTTATATATGCATAAATAGACAGACATAATAAAATTATAAAACGATATATATAATGGGAAAGAGAAAAGTTGCTCTTACATAGTCACCCCTCTAATCATAATCAGTCTCACCATAGAATATTTATTTAATATTAGAAAGTATTGAGTCACTTGAAAAAAATGAATTTGCTAAAACTTAAAAATTATTTAAGCTTTCCTGTTTAGATAAGCTATTCCTTTGTCCCATGTTTTAAGGTCAAGGGGGTTCAAAGAAAACCTGTTTTTCTAATATCAAGAATGTGTAAAATGCCTTGTATGTTAATTATTGCTGATACTGGCATGGCATTTCATATTAGGCCTCCATCATGGGAGAATAGCTTTTAAAAAATAATTAAAGCTGGACATATTTATCCAAGAGAACATTATTGCTGAACTCTGTTTACATAAGCAACAATGAAACACTCAACCATGTGAACGAAAAGAAGTAGACTTAGCATCTCAAGGTGGTTTCCAATTTCCAAAATACAGAAAAAAAGATAACACATTGTTAACCTAAAATGATATCCCATCCTCAGAAACAACTGCTCTGTTTCGTCTTGGGCCACAAGTGAAGTGGGTTTGTGGAAATGCAGCTTTAGCCTATTGAGCTGGCTCTATTTTCCCACTTTGTTCCTAACAAAGACTCAATAGAGGATAAGGACTAGATTCGCTAGAGGCACTAAAGATCAGAAGTGAAAGCACCAATAGCACTTTTGTTTAGGGAAAATCTAGGAATAAAATACTTACCAGTATTTCAAGTCTGAAAGAAAAACATGGAGAATTTAGAGTTGAGTTTTGGAGTTTTGGAACTTCATTTGCTTGGATGTCGATTCTGTCAACTAAGTAACCATCTTTGGTTGTTCTGATTTGAAATAGTCCATGTTGTCATTTACATCACTGCCACTTAAAGTGTGACCCATGGACTGGGTCATGGCCAGTTGGTAAACTATTAACAGTCCACAGTGAGATAAATATAGAAATTAAGAATACATGTTTGGATAAGCATACATACCTGGTGTGCTGGTTAATTTTATGTGTCAGTTGGACTGGGCTTAGGGGTACCCTGATAGCTGTTAAAATATGTTTTTCTGAGTCTGTCCGCAAGGGTATTTCTACAAGACATTAGCATTTGCCACAGCAGTAAAGAAGATGCTCCCTCACTGATGTGAATCAGTATGAAAAGGCAGAGGCAGGGCAAGTTCTTTCTCTTTGGTTGAGTTTAGACAGCTGTTCCCTTGCCCTCAGACATTAGAGCTCCTGGTTCTCTAAACCACATAGAGAATCTGTGCTCTCAAAGAATAAGTCTTTGCCAAATAATTAAAGAAACCAATTAACCATTAAAAGTCATATCTGAATAGACAAACCTCTGTTGCAGATGAAAATTCCAATGTTGTCTTTTATTCAGTGCTTTAAGAGGTCAAGTACTCATTTTGTAGTTTTGGAGATGACAGGGCAATGGTTTTTTTATTCAGGCTCTCCAGCCTCAAGAGAGCTCTCCATGGTACTGTTTCAGATCCTGGTAGCATCAGTCTGCATGATGATTGACTCTAACTTAAACCTTGCTGTTTCTAAGTTGTTTCCAGTATTCTGATTGATAAGAAGTATCTATCTTGCTTTATACAGCAGATAGTTGTCCCCTCCACCCCCGCCACTCACACACACACACACAAAAAGTTGTTTACCTTTCAAACTGACCTCTGCTGGTGACAGCATGAATCCAGTCTGGATTCTGACTAGCTGCCCAAGACTTCAGCTGATATTACACTTATCTCTTTCAGTCTGTCCTCATATTTTGTTGGTCAATATAACCTAGCTTCCCCACTAGTCTTCTGGTTTTTCTTCAGAACTAATAACCATGAAACTGTAATATAGAAGGGAACTGAGATTATCTCTCCTGGGCACGTAAACAATCTCATAATCATAATGAACCCTGGATCTCTGTTACTCCAACTGTCCTTTTTGCAGTTTCCACACTTACAACTCTTAAAATTCTTGAACACAAAATAGGTTCTGTTGTGTATAAATCTCTCTCCCAAAGAAGAATGAAACACTGAAGGACAGGAACAGACAAATGCAAATTCTGCTTTTTCCCACCCGGAACACCAGCCACATGGCACTGCACATTGCACGTGTTAAATTTAAGTACTTGTTGAATGAGTTTGCATCATTCCTGCAGTTCTCTTTCTCATTTGTGTTTTTCCCTTCCTCTTCGCTTATGTAAGTTCCCTAAATGTTTTTACTTGGATTATAAAGATGCCAAGTTCAATTTTATATATTTAATATACTTTCTTCTGTGAGAGCCTTTTTTAGTATTTTGTACATACTACCCATTAAATGACATTTCTTTTCAAAATCAATTTGCCTGACCATTGAAGAGTGCTTCCTTACACTCCACATCTAAAGGAATAGCTCTTTTATTTACATTTGCTGTATGCAGAATATACTTGTATTTCTTATAATCATTCTTTTTTTTTTAATGTTATTGATTTCCAGGTCCATCTTCTTAGCAAACATGTGTGTTTGTTAGATTATTTTATCCTCCACTAAAGCATGTATTTTTCAAAGCTCAATCTTATTTTAGATGATTTCTGCTCATATTTGTAAATGTGTTAGCATTTCTCGCATTGTTTTCTGTTCCCCAATATTTGCCATATCTTACATCCAGTACCATCCGCAACCCTCCATAGTCATCTTCTATACAGTGATGAACCTTGTAATAGACTCACTAGAAAGAGCACCAGAACCACATCTCTAATAAGCCATGATCAACCTTTACTAATTGCCAATCCAATAGCATTAATTTCAGATTGAATTTGAATTGAATTATAATATTTAATGCCTGTTTTACATTTATTGAAATTCAACTATGAGTTGCCCTCCGTTGACTTTTATTACTTCCTTAGAATTCTGTCCACCATAAAGCTATCATAAATGATGTCCACCATTTGTTCTTCTTGAGATAATATTGCTTACCTGTCATCTTGATATTTAAGATTGTTCTCTAAGAACATCTGTTCCTTTCAAAAACTGCTTAATTCAGCCTCCAAAATCATTCTCTTTACATATTATAAAGATTAGTTCCATTCACCCATTATTACTACATCTTTTTTATATACATAGAGCTCTCTCTTTTCTTAATACCTTTGCAAAAATCAAATTCAATCACTGTGACACCCTACTATCAAGTCAATTGTGGGCATCATATTCCCGGAATCATTGATTTGTTAATGTTCAAATTTTCCAATTACTACATTCTCTGCTTTTAGAAGCTGTTTTTGCAGAATCTTAATTATATCCTAATCATACACAGTAATTGTTTCCTTATTAAAGCAAGATTTAAGATATTAGTTGAGTTTCTCAGACAGTTTGACTTATCATTAATGTCTCTCATTGTTTTTTCTATTCCATTCACTCTCTTATTTTGTCTTTCACTGTGTCCCCTCTTAAGATAAAAATACTTCTTTTTACCTTTAGCCATCTGTGCCGAATCCTGACTCATTCTTCTTTTTTAAGGTTCCATTTTTTCCTATGTTATAATACCCTACCATTTGTGTATAAATACAGCTACAATCAGGCATAAAAAGAGAGCAGTCAGGATTACTCCCCCTCACTAGATTTAGATCTGGGATTCCTACAGATGTGGATTCAGTGGTCGCTTGAGGACCCAATCAGTTACAACTTGAACCTGAGTTCCATGCATCTACCATCTACACACACTGCCTACATTATATACACTGTAGGCTCAATAATATGCCCATCCCTTCCAGTGCATTCAGTCTGATTATTGAGTATTTTCCAGCCCTGGTTTCATCAAAATATATCACATTAGGACTACTGTTTCAACCTCCCTGAGAACCATCACTGGCCAAGTGCAGATTGGCACTAAGGCATCTACACTGTGCAGTGAGAAGGCTCCTCTGCATTCCTTATTATTGATCCTCACTGTTCCCAATCACTTTTTCTTCTATTTACCTTTCTGTTTATCTTCTCACCTCCTTACCTTTACACTTCCTATCCCTTTTAGTCACTTCCCTGTTCTCTAACAGATTGTGTTAGAGACCTCAACTGATCTTCCCGCCTCGGTTTCTAACAGATTGTGTTACATTTCCTATCCCTTTTAGTCACTTCCCTGTTCTCTAACCCAAATGTGTTCTAATAGATGGCAATGTACAAAATCCTCTGTTTAATCAATGTGTTCCCCAGCCCTACCCAGTTGCCTCCTTGTTACCAGTAGCAATTGATGAAATTAAGTTTTAAGAACTGAGAAAAATATACATAATGCTTTGGAATTTAGTGGAACAAGAATTGACCTCTAGTTCTCTTTCTCCTTCAATCTACCCGAATCATTCTCTCTGCACAAATTCTTCCATATAGTTATCTATCTGGAAGATAGTAACTACAGCATCTATAGTATCTATAGTAACTATAGTTAACTATCTTCCAGATAGTTATCTATCACATAACCTGAGCATAAGGATACAAGTCGGGGAAAGCTGCTGGGGTTTTGTTTTGTTTTTTATCAGCATGAGGTAAACTCAGCCGGCTGGAGGAATTGGAGCCAGCTTGTTACAAACCACAAAAACAGGGATAGGAGTTCAAAAATAAGAATGGGGTGAGGGAGAGAGACGAGGGAGAGAAGATGCCAGAAAATTCCTTTGGTATTAATGCATTATCCAGTAAAATAGTCCCTTCTTTATGTCAGTGTGACATATGAAAATTCATATTTCAAAACAAATGAGTTTTGTGATTAATAATTCTGTTTATGGAAAAATTAACAATAGTACTTAAATAGTATACTCTCTTATACCATTTCAAATATGAGTCTATGGGAATTCTATTATGCAAATTTTTAGGAGAATGGCTCTTCTCCCAAAATATCAAAAATGTGTGGATTCAGAGAAATTGGAAATTGTGAGTCAAGAAAACCATTTATTATTCAGCAATTGTTGAATCAGAATGTATCTGGAAAAATTCAGAAGGAAATCTCAAGCCCTTGAAGGAAGGGACAAACTTATTGAAAAGATTGCCTTATTTACAAAAGTCTTCAAAAGATCCTTGAGCAAAAATCTTATTAAAATATTTAGCCCTAGTCTAGTACCTGGTACAAGGTGGGTAGTTGTTTTAGGTCAGATTTCTTACAGAGCCTGAGACAGTGTGTTAGGTGTATATGAGTTACTGAGGAGTGTTCCTCAGAAACACCTATAAGCCGGAGAGAAGTGGGATAAGAAAGGGGAAAGACTCAAAAAAGAATATTGCCTTAGGAAAAATCTCACCTTGTCCTGATACATGGTGATGCTCTATACTGTAAATAGCACTGCAGAGTTGCCTCACCTTGAGACAAGGGGCTTCACTTTTTAAACCTTGAATCAGTCTATCATTAATCACTTGGGAGCAGGGAAATTGTAACCAGCCAGGAGTTTCTGGACATATTGGTTATCATCCACCAACAATTCTCCAGAGAGGCCCCCAGGTGGATGTTACTAATCACAGTTCTAAGAACAGCTGAGAGACAGGTGCACGTTCAGGAAAGGGAATCTGGACTGGGTATTTAAGGCATCTACTGCAATAATCAATAAATATTTATTAGATGAGTGAAGGGATGGGTATGACCCAATCTGACTCTAAAACAAATTCTCATTTTATGGGAAGGGTGATATTTTCCAATTTGTCTTTATGGCAATGAATCTTATTCAGCATACTGCACATACCCCATCTGGCTTAATCAGTGTCATTTTAGAACCCACATTTAAGTAGCAAGTGAATATAAACAACTACCAAGTCCAAGAACATAACAAGTCAAGAAGCAGTAAAAGGATGCTTGCTCTTAATATAGCTCTTATTGACAGGGAAGGCAACACTATTTATAAGCAACTGTATGGATGAGATTATTAACAAGGTTGGTGGAAGAAATACTAACCTAGCACACTGAAGCAAGGCTGACAACAATGCAGAATGACTCTATAATACTCACAAAAGAATCGGAAATACAGAGTAGACAAGTAACATCCAATATAGATTGCTTTTTCTAAATGGGTCCAAGCTAGGCCTCAAATGTTAGAAGGCACAGGAGTGACAATTTGATTTACTGATGCTCAGGAAGTTTTCAAGAATGCCCAGACTGGCAAAGAGAAATGGTTATGTGCATAACACTTTTCGTGAACACAGTCAAATGCCACCCTTAGCAGCAGCAGCATTTATGAATGCAAATGGCAAACTGTAAAAATACTACTTGTTGAAATATGATATTAATAACTTGGGTGTAAGGATGACAGAATCTTACTGGAAATGGCACATAATGGCATTATGTACATTATTTTGTTTATTTATTTATTTATTTATTTATTTATTTATTTATTTATTTATTTATTTATTTTTGAGATGGAGTTTTGTTCTGTTGCCCAGGCTGGGGGTGCAGTGGTGCAATCGGTTCACTGTAACCTCTGCCTCTTGGGTTCAATGGATTCTCATGCCTCAGCCTCCCGAGTAGCTGGGATTACAGGCGCCCACCACCACATCTGGCTTATTTTTCTGTATTTTTAGTAGAGACAGGGTTTCACCATGGTGGTTGGCCAGGCTGATCTTGAACTCCTGACCTCAACTGATCTTCCCGCCTCGGTCTCCCAAAGTGCTGGGATTACTGGTTGAGCCACCACACCCAGCCTATGTACATTATTTTAATAGAGCAAATTTTAAATGTTTAGGCCTCAAAGTAACCATGATCTTTCAATCTGATTTTCAAACTTATTAAAAATATTATCTATTTACTCGGTGATTACATTAATTTTACTCATAATCCTGACCTTATGTTTTCCCAGTGATTTAGAAGTTTTGGTAAAAGAACAGAATTTTCAGGGTAGTCCTTTATTAAAATAGAGACTCTGGGATATTGAAGTTGTTTTCAAGAGCATCTCAAGAGGAAAATTTGGTTGTCAAATATTTATATTTGTTGATGTCCTTTGATTGTAAGCAACAGAAACTAACTCACCTGACAAAAGGCAAAACAAAATTTATTAAGAATTTGAAGTAAATTATAGATTTAAAGGAAAAATGGAACAATATATTCTTTATAAGGCAAAATAAGGCAACTCTTAAAAAGGAGTTGTTTGGGGAGTTTCTCTACAACATGATGCCATTAATGAAACTCATTATCTGAGATACTCCATTCAAGTTTCACATTTCCAGGAGAGAGTTTTATTAGTCTAGCCTAAGTCGTTTCTCCCCCGTGGATCAGTCTGTCCAGAGAATAGTGACACATAAATGGTCACCAGAGAAGTCACTGATTTCCACTCTGCTATCCCAGTGTGTGTTGGCTTAGGCATTAGTTTGTCCTTGGAATATCTGTTGAATTCAGTGTATTCAAATCTGTAAAAGCTTTTTATTTTTATTTTTGTGTTTCTTTGCTGGTTCTTAACTCTTACACCTAATTAGAATTTTTTCGATGCTACGTTGAATGAATTTAGATTCACAAACACCAAGCTTATATTTTATGTTAACATTTTAAACTCACATTAAGGGTTTTGATCTGTGACATAGGGATTACCATAAAATTTTTTGATAAAGAACCTGAAAAGAAGGGCTATATTTGTAGTACCCAGTGCTCATATCCCATGGCTCTGAGTTTTACCCAGGCCTCCTTTGTGAAAAGTTAGCCTCTTTCTTAATAAGATGCCATTATTTCTCATCTACACATTGGCTTAGCCAAGTAGCCAATTTTAAATTGTTCAGAGGTAACTACTAGTCTTAAAATTGCCACTCAACTGTGAGCCCCTGAAGGGCAAGAACCCTGCCCTACATTGGTACAACCCATGCTTAGTGGAGCATGTTATAGGCACTAATGATATGTTTTCTTAATGGATGAGTGAATGACTACATCTCTTTCTACCTTCTAATGTCAGCTGTTTATTTATTATTTACAGTATAAACCAATGCATACAA
Source organism: Piliocolobus tephrosceles (assembly GCF_002776525.5). Taxonomy (NCBI): domain Eukaryota; kingdom Metazoa; phylum Chordata; class Mammalia; order Primates; family Cercopithecidae; genus Piliocolobus; species Piliocolobus tephrosceles. Next base: position 32,020,075 of record NC_045435.1, on the reverse strand, counting down.
CATCTATATAAACTTATAAAACCCATATTAGTCACCTTTTCCACCTGATATAACTAATAAATGTTTCAGTGACTGGGGTAGAATTTGAAATTCTTTACTAGTATAAAGTTTAAACTTTATCTTTGGCTTTTATTTGTGTATTTATGATATTCCAAGTCTCCAATGGCTTGGGTAATTTGAAATTGACAATTTCCATTAATTTTGTTAAATGTACACATTTGTAGATCTGTGTCATGGGTAACAGAAAAGGGTAGATAAGTATATCTTCACAATAAATCTGAACCCATTTTCCTGCTTGGCTGGACTTGTACTTCTTGGATCATAAAATTTGTCCTTTGTAAGCCCAAGGAATGGTAATAATGATATAAACTTGACTGAACTTGCAGCCCCAAAGGCGTGAGAGTGATTATGTAGGGCCTGTTATAAATTTGCTATCATGTAACTTTAATCAACATTTTGAGACATGTGTCCTGCAGCTTTGGAGTAATGTATTCAACTTACAGACAGCGCAAATACCAAGGCTTCAGAAGCGTCAGTCTCCACTACTCAAGTTGACCCCATAATTCACCAAAACTAATCAGATCCATCATATCCTTTATAGGTGCCACACACATGGCATTCCCAAGTAATTCTAACTTCTGGAATTGGTGACATGGGCCTCCATCGTTGTTGTTATTATTATTACAATTATATCAGAATAGCATGTTCTCAACCGAATGTGGTGGCTCACGCCTGTCATCCCAGCACTTTGGGAGGCTCTTGAGGCCAGGAGTTCTAGAGCAACCTGACCAACATGGTGAAATCCCATCTCTACTAAAAATACAAAAATTAGCCTCGCATGGTGGTGCATGCCTGTAGTTTCAGCGACTCTGGAGGCTGAGACAGGAGAATCGCTTGAACCCAGGAAGCGGAGGTTGCAGTGAGCTGAGATCGTACCACTGCACTCCAGCCTAGGCAAGAGAGCAACAGTCTGTCTCAGAAAAAAAAAAAAAAAACAAGAATAGCATGTTCTCAAAGTATCAAGTAAATCTTTTACTGGTTAATGTCTGAGGCAGATGCGTTTTCTTGCCTCTTCCTTGTTTGTCACTCTTTATAACCAGAACAATACATCATTGTGTTTCTTAAATGTAATGTATCCCATAGCCAGTGGTAGTAGGCTTAGTACAAAGTGCCCTCCATCACCTTTCCCTTGGTCTCCATCTTTATAGATGGCCTCATGCTAAATAAGACATTACTGTTCTTGGAGGACATTCATCAAGTCTCACTTTTCTGTGATATTCCCCCTTCTGAGTTCTGATTATCTACATTTATGACTGTGGATGTCGAGAATCCTCATCTAAGCAATCAGCATTGGTACTCCCATACTTCACATATACTGCAGAACAATCGTGTCTCTGGGTATGGCCCAGGGAGATGGAGCTCACTGGCCTTATGGCACACCTTCTTTCCCGTGAAGTTTAAAATCCTTACTATAGTAGAAGGTCAAAACAGCTCGGTCACTGCACTTATTACTACTGTCATCATTTGCTTGCTTAGTTATCTCTTCAGTAGCCTGTGATCTACCTAAGGATGGGAACCATATTTAAAAAAAATTTTGCACCCCCCCCTTCCCAAAATATCATAGCACCAGATACATAGTTTCTGATGCTCCAACAGACCAAATTATTCCCTTGCTGAAGGGCACAGAAAGCTGTCCACATGATTGGAAGCTTTGGCCAGGTTATCACATTTGTGGCAGCAAAGTGAAAATAAAACAAAGCTTCAAAATATTTGGGAGAAAGGAGAGAGATGTGTTAAAAGTCCAGAAACTTTCCTCTGCTGCTAGTAGGGAAGGGATGCCTTTTTTGAAACAAAATACTACACTCTCAGCCTGTGATCTTGATGAGATCAGCACATAATGCTGATAAGATCTGAGCTGCATTGTCATTCTGTTTTTATTTTTTGTAGGCATTGCGCTCATGTGTAAATGTTTGAAAAAGAAAAAAACTACTCATTTTGAAATGTTATGTCTGTGAATAAAATATGTACATGTATTTGAGACTCGGTTTGACACTACAACAGTATATTTAAGATAAACTATTTATCTTCCACAAACACATTTCACTGTTTTAACACATCCATTTGTTTCTGGAATGAAGGCAGAGGCATGAGGGTGGGAGGGAGGGAGGAGGCAGGAAGGAGAAAAAAAAACAGGGAGCTTTGTGTTGTGATATTTCAGCTTTTCTCTTGATGGCAAAATTCTAACTGGAATAAGGTTTTGTTATCCCGGATGTCAGTTCACAAATCATGAATTAAGCAGCTCAAGCCAAGTGGCACCTAGCAGTAAAACTGGCATTTCTCAAAATATTGGCAGATCGAGCGAGCAACTGTTGATTTTAAATGTTTAATGAGCAATATGTTACTTATTCCGGTAATATTGTTGTGTTTGCCTAACCTTTCTCAGACTGCCTCCTTCTGCTTTATTGCTGGAAAGCTTCCAAAATAGAAGGGGCGAGTTAGGGAGGGGAGAGTATATGGACAGTTCTTATGAAGAAAAACTATAAGAAGAAAGAATTCATTAAAATTGCTCTCCTGATGATGAAGAACTATCCATGTCTTCTCAGAATCATAACTCAGGGACTTAGATGGCATTTTCGAGTCCCAACATATTTTTTCCTCACACATTTATGATGACAATGGAGAAAAGAAGAATATAGGAAGAAAAAAATAGAATGAAAGAGCGGCAGATAAACCTGCTGAGGGGTGGTTGTAACAAGAATTCTGGAATAACTAGAAAGTGCTGGATGAGGAGATCTTGAGTGAAATCGTGATGACAGAAACCTGGGTGAAGTCACTGCATGTGCTTGTGATGGCAAAGTTGATCCGGAGAATGAACCTGTGGCAGAATTTTAACAGAAATCAAATCAGTGGAGCAAAAGGGTAAGATAGAAATCAATAGTAACCTCGTACTACTCAGTGGCAGACAGTGCCTGGCTTCTTGGTCCCGTTTTACAGTTAAACACTAACAGTACACACTCATTTCTTAGCAGGACTGGTTGGTGTGTCTGAATGCATTACTGGTCAGAGTGCGTAAAATATCTGATGGAAATTAAACCTCTGTCAAGGTAAAGTTAATGATCCCCGTACAAACTAAGAATATCATTTGTAGCCTTAAAAAAAAAAGCTTTCTTTTTCCTTTTTTTAAATCAGAACAGTTTCTTTTAGCAAAAGTGAATGAGGAACTTCAGGCATTACTGGGTAAGTTTGAAATCCTCTACAGGACTAATGCAGATAATTCATGCAAAAGATCTAAATCAGTAAGGATGTTAAAATGAAGACAACCCTATGACTGATTAGCATAAAAAATTAGCTACAGAGACAAACCTCCTGAACAGAGTTCTCATCATAGTTGGGAACAGAAAGAAATTTCTCACATTCTAAGAATTAAAATAAAAGAAAAAAATAAATTACCTGTTTGTGGAAGTTAGGGAACAATTTTGCCTTTGTAAAAATACACCAGAAGCCTGCTGTTAATGGTACTTAAGGCATTATGATATTGTTTATAAATTTCAGTAGAAAAATACTGTTGTATAGAGCTCATTCGGGATCACATTTTTAAAAGTAACTTCAAAATATATGTCTATTTCCACTCTTCCACGCTGGTGTTCATGTAGATGGAAACTATGATTTTTTTTTTTAACACAATCATAAGGCCTATTTTTGGTACTGGGCTCAAGAACCCTGGAAATAATGCTAATGAGGTAAGAACAATGAGGACAATTTCCCTAATCTAGTGAGCTTTGCCTGGTGCTTTGACCACAGTCTTTAACCCTGAATGTGACCCCTCACATGAATATTCAGTCACAATAGCAATAGCTTGTCAAAGAAAAATTATTTGAGATTCATCATTAAGGAGTCATCATTTATTGAGTATCTACTATGTGACAGGCCTAGCACATAGTGATATTTGGGATAACATTGTAATTATTCTGTACTCTTTAGTAATAGGTTTCTATTTATAGAGAGACGGCTACAGTGCAGCAGTTTTGTTAACCCGTCACATTCGTTAAAATAAAATGCAGCGGCCACTTATCAAACCCCTACTTTAATATTTCACTCAGTTAAATATTGCAGTACAGCAATGAGTGAGAGCAGGAGGAAAATCTTATTCAGGAAGTGAAGTTAAAGAATACAATTGGGACAAATACATTCAAATGTTGGGTTAAGGTTACTGGCCTCGCTTCTTCTGATGGAAAGGAAAAAGACAACATCTCTTCTGAGAAAAATACTTGGGTAAGGATCTCTAGAATAATTTGTGATCAGGACTGAAAGTAGTAGATAGTTTGTGTTATCTTTTACTCACTGTCCAATTCCTAATCTAGCTTTTGAATTTGTTATAAAAAGAAATAAAAGAACAATGTTCTCTCATGTGGTTGAGAATTACCTGAGATAATATTGATATGTGTAGAAAGCCTTAGGTAAATAACATCTATTTTTATTAAATGTATCTGTTTAATTTGAGGAAACCTTTCATTCTTTTTTTTTTTAAGTACCTACCATGTGCTGAGAACTCCTCATTTGATAACAAAATACTTCTCCTTTGGATCTCCACTTCAGTGGCTTTTTCTTAGGTGATCTTTCTTAACCTCCATAACCAAGTGAAACCTCTCTTTGATCCACTCTTTCATTCGAGATATCTTGCCTGCTTCACACCGAACAGAGTTACAACTTAGGCTCAATCAAATAATCATACATACATACATTAAGATAGTAGCTTCATGACATTGAAGACAGGCTGATTTATTCACCCCTGTATCTTCACTCAGCATCTAGTGCAGGATCTGGCCTGTAATAGGCACTCAATAATGTATTTAATTGTATGTATAAATGAATGTACAAGTCAATGAAGCAATGGGGGAATATATAGATAAATGGGCCCGGTGCACAGACTTTACAAATCTTATGGTATAGCTAGGGAGGCAAAATATATACAAATGATGATAGTACAGCCTGATTTGGGCTACAATCACTGCATGAACAAAATTCTTTGAGAGAACAGAGAGACAAAACAAAAACATAGGGGTTGAGAATAGGGATAGTTCCAAGCAGGGCTTAGGAAGCAGCAGCAGGAAAAGGAAGGGTGCTGAGACAGACTTCCTAAAGGAGAGGGCATTGGAGTTGGTTCCCAAAGACTGAGTAGAAGGAACCCAGAAAGAGAAAGGAATGTCTTTTTGGAGGAAGAGAGATAGCATGTGCTGTTTACATTGATCAATCTATGTGCTGAAATCTAAAAGCTCCAACTCTGTTATATCAAACAAAACTGATATTTTGCAATATTCAGAGGCAATATTCAAGGCTTCATTAGCTGTAAATATACAATAAAAACTATGAAAAGCCTCCAAGAGAGAAAGATAAATGTAGAAAAGGAGAGAAGCTCAGAGTGTAATATATTTCTTATTACGTGGAGGCTCTGGCATCCTGCGAATGGGTAGTGGTCAGTGCCTTCAGAAATGCACCATCATAGACTGATTCCTAAGTGGAAGGGCAAATTCTGGGGTGACCTTTAGAGGGAACAAATGGGAAGCAAGCGAGAGGCTCTCCAGCAGGCTAGGACAAGAGAGCTATTAAATATAACTGTGTGCATTTACTTACAGATATAATACTTGGTAATTTGCATGTATTATCTCTTTTGAACTTCTTAGCAATCTTATAGGTCATCAAAACTGGTATTATAACCTCTATTTTACAGAAAACTAAATTTCAGAGATTTTCTATAACTTGCTCAAAGTTAGTGGAAAGCTATGAACTCAGGTTCCCCATATTGAGTTCTAATGCTGTATTATACTATATAGGATTAATTATTTTATAAAACAAAATGAAACAATAAAATAAAATAGAATGACCAGAAAAAATAATTACTAAATGGCTCATATTTTAGAATATTTTCCTCTCTTTTTTTCCCTTATTTTCTAGACTTGCTCTGTCTTATGCCGTAGATCTCCTTTTAGCCTAGTCCTTTTTCTGAAACAGAATTTCTGCCCTAGTCTAAAAAAGCATAGACTTTTCTTTCCCCAGAACCTTACTCTGTCATCCAGACTGGAGTGCAGTGGTGTGATCTTAGCTCACTGCAACTTCCACCTCCCAGGTTCAAATGATTCCCCTGCCTTAGCCTCCCAAGTTAGCCTCCTGAGTATCTGGGATTATAGGTACACGCTACCATGCCCAGCTAATTTTTGTATTTTGGGTAAAGACAGGGTTTTGTCATGTTGGCCAGGCTGGTCTTGAACTCCTGACCTCAGGTGATCCTCCTGCTTCGGCCTCCCAAAGTGCTGGGATTACAGGCATGAGCCACTGCGCCCAGCCTGAATTTAAATCTTGATTCCACTACTTTGTAGCTTTATAGTTGTGAAAAACTAATTCGGTTCTCTGTCTCAATCACATTAATGAATGGGAATGTTTACATATATGTATGCATGTGTATGTATGTATCATACATCTGTTTCATTTATATCATCATGTTGTACTTCCTTAATTAAACTAGCATTAGTGTGTGTCATGTCGCTTAGCATATGCCTAGTTCATAATAAATTCTCAGTAAATATGTATTTGGTGAATGAGTATTAGTTCTCTTCTCCTTCCCCACTACCTGTGTAATCTTAGATCAGATACTTAACAGCTATGAGCCTCAGCTACCTCATCTGTTCAGGGTTTAAAATATTTGTACTTCAGAGTTTTCAAAATGGTTAAATAATATAATTCACGTGAGAATTCTTAGCACATAGTTTTCACCAAATAAATACGTATGTTCCTTCCTCTTCATTTCTGTATTTTTGCTCTGCATACCATTTAAACACTTCTTTCCATTCTTCTATTCTCAGGAGGTTCAATTCTTTTCTCTTTCCCATCTCCTATCGGCCTCCTGCTATCGGCCTTCATACCCCTCCTCTTTTCTAGACTTCTACCTGCTATTTTCTCCTGCACTCTCTTCTGTAGTTTTCTTTCTTTGATCGCCTTCTGCCTTTCCTCTTGCCTTTGCTAACTCTTTGAGCTCTATAGTAAGGTACAGGTGATGCCACAGGGTGGCACATGGGGCAGCCGAATCTACCCGGAGGACTCTCTAAGTAGTTATAAAAACTAAAGGATCAGTGATCTAGATATCTTTGATTTAGGAGAATAGAGGCAAGAAAATATATTTAACAGTAGAAATGCTCTTGATTCATCACCTTTCCCATTAGCATACACACACACGCCCACCCAAGAAGTATGCATTTTATCACTTCTTCACCCATTCTTGTGGGTCCTTTTATCTTTGTATTTATATTTAATACTAATTCACTCATTTTCAGAGCATCAAAAATAATTGGGCCTGTAAATCAACAGAAATCTAAGAAGAGAGAAAAAGGAGATAAAAAGGGAAATGCGGAGATGTAAATGACAACTAGACATGAACATTTTAATTCTCTGAAAATCAGCACCCTCTTAACTATACCAGCTGAGCTGTACACTTGTTCTAAGCTGTTTGCAACTCTTTCTTCTTTCCCACAAGGCTCTCTGCTACAGACTGTAGGAATATTTCTGAGTCCAGTTGGTGATCAGTTTATATCCTGAGGCAAAAGGATTGATGGTGTGTGCCATACTTTTTCTAGCTTGTATAACTCAGATGGTATTCCTGCTTTGCTCATTCGCATAGAGGTTTAATTCTTCCTAGAGTCTTACAAAGCTTCAGAAGTAACCGAGGAAAGTCTAGCAATAGGGAACCCTCAGGTTAGAAACAAATGTCAAGGAGTAGGAAGTTGAAGCCATCTATCTGTCTCTCTCTCTCTGTCTGTCTCTTTCTTTGACACACACACACACACACACATACACACACCCCCACACGATACATGTTGATTTTCTTTAGGTAGCTTTGTTCTTTGTACACTGAAACAATTTAAAGAGGGGTATCATATCTTTGTATCTTTCATTTCAGCACTGCACTGCTAATATTTTTTTTCGTTTGTGCCTTTCCTGAGGCCTTCAAGGGCCTTTGAAACCTTCCATGGTAAGGCTGATTTCCCAGGAATACAGCTGTCTAGGGATGATTGTCTTCTGATTCCCTGCAGCCATTTTTTTTTTTTTTTTTTTTTTTTCTGTCTCTGCTGAATAAACTTAGTCTTGAGTCTTGACCCTCGGTAAAGAGGACAATTTAAAAGAAGGGAGAAAAATGAGTATCTCTGTGTTTCAGGGTTTAAACCGTATGGCCATTCTAGGCTGCCAATCCCTATGAGAATGCAATGCCATTTTCTCTATGGTCTATCAATTTTAAAAACTCCCAGGCAGCATAAAATGAGAAAGAGGTTTACTGTGAATTTGGAATAATACTATTCTCAGAGGAAAATCTTTTCAACTATTGCAAATATAATTTCTAGTTCTGTAATTTGAAAGCTCCGTGGCTGATTCCTATGTATTTCTTTCCCATCTTCTTGTTGGGAGTTTGCCTGTGACTTCATATAATGAGTTTTCTCTGCTGTGGGGAGCGAAAGCACTGTGCACCTTACAGGTCTGTGATCACCATCTCTCCAGCAAGCAGAAGAAACACCTGGGGCCTTTTTAGGTTTTTTAGAAAGAAACAAGTATAAGGCTGTTAGTCTGATTCTAACTTTTACTGCATTTCTCCTGGGAACAACTCCACAGCAAATGCAGCAATCTCTTCCCTAGAAAGTCTCAGGATACACGCCGAAATAGTATAGTTCAGACCAGCAGCCGGGGTGTTTAAAGCTTTCTTTATAGCGTGGCTAGTTTGTTGAGGCCAGAGCAAAGGAACCAGTGAGTTGGGCCACCTTTGTGAACCTTTGCAGTGAGTGTGTACATCAAAATCACCACCAGAGTGTTAAAATGCAGATTCCTGGGGCTTGCCCTAGACTTAGTAGATTAGAACTTTTGGAGATGAGCCTAAGAATCTTCCTTTTCAAGGAGTTCCCTAGGTGATTTTTCTTACTTTAGGAGCCACAACTTTAGAAAAATATTTAGGAAGAGCTAAAAATGTAAATGTACTGACAGGTACTGATATCATAATTACTTGAAAATAATTTATTGGAGCCTAGGTCATAGAATGTTACTTCTGAAATATACTGTTGTTCTCATCTACTATACTCCCCAACTTAAAAAATGAGAAATACAACAGCCCAATGAAAAATACACTTCTTCAGACTTGCATGTTAGAGTTTGTTTCTCTACACCATGGGTCAACAAACTTTTCCATGAAAAACAAGGTGGTAAATATTTTAAGCTTTGTAAGCCATAGGATCTCTGTTGCAATTAAATTCTGTCATTGTAACAGAAAGCAGCCATAGACAATAAATAAGAGCATGGGCATGGCTGTGTCCAAGTAAAACTTTATAAATACTGAAAGTTAAATTTTATATAATTTTTATGTGTCAAAAAATATTGTTATTTTAATTTTTTTAAGTTTCAAAATGCAAAATTCATTCTTAGTTATGAGCTGTACAAAATCACGCAGAAGATCAAATTTGGCTCTTGGGACATAGCTTGCCAAGTCCTGCTCTATAACTCTCCTGGTTCCAACTTAAGACAAATTTGGGAAAAAATAAACAACAATCTCAGAAAATAATTTTATATATACACATATGTATCAGGATATACATATCCTTATAAATGTCTGTGCCTAGCACTACAGGATTTTTGTTCAGAAAAGAGGTTGCATTTAATCTACAATCTAACATTTTACAAGTGATTCACCAGACATAGGAAGTGTTTCTCAAAGTCTAAGAGGTAAAAACTCTTGACAATTATTGTAGCAGAAAGAGAACGAGAGATTTAAAAGGAATTAATATTTAGTGAATACCTACTGTGTCTGGGCACTGTTCATCATATTCAAAGTAAAGTACTAGAACATCTACAAGTAATGAATATTAATGGCAAGAGCAAATTTAATTTATTACTAATTAATTGTTATCAATATAATGATAGCTTTCCAAATAGTGGCATCTTCTTTACTTTTTAGTATTGTCTTACGATGCCTTGGTTTATCTCCCCAGCATAGTGCTGGACATGCAACAGTTGTCAAATTAAATTTTCTATTATGTTTTTTTTACTCCAGAGAGCTGGCACTTATCCAGTAGGGATTTCAAAGGGAGAGCCATTCTTTTTGTATTTGTAGGCAGTCTCTCTCTCTCTCTCTCTCTGTCCCCAAGATACAGGTTATGAAGGATTCAAGAGATGTCAAACGATCTCCTGACCAAATCCAGCTTTTTGTTTATGGCTATCAAAGTTTGAACAATTGTCAGTTGGTCTATGCAAAAGTCGTGCTCTTTACTATACTTCTAAGTTATTTGATTTTAGTGTAACCACTGAGCATATTTGCACTGATTTCTCTTTCTGAAAATGAGTTAAATGGTTTTCAAACTATATGCTACAAAACACTCATATTCTAGAAACTGAGCTTAACAGCTTTGTCACTAAAGTAAAATGTGGGTACTTTTTTCCTGATTTATAAAAGACAAATATTACTGAGTATAATTTTGTATATTGAAGTTTTTACCATCAAATATTATTAGTTTTTTTACTGTCTGCACCATTTTTCTCAATTAAATTCTAACAATCTAATGTATAAAAGCACAATCAAATATTTTCTTTTTGTATTTGGACCTACCACTTAAATAATTTTGAGAATCTATCCTGGGTTGTATTTTGGAAAAGTTAGTATCTTTTCTAGAAAAAGAACATTAAATCTGTATGGTTTTGATTAAATTATGTGAGAACTTTCCTTCAACCTCATTTTAAATACGTGTATTTAAAATGAGTTAATTAAGTTTCATATCTTCAACTCTTTAGTGAGAAATATATTTATGCTAGTTTAGGGGAAAATTCCATGTTCCTGCAAATCCAAGTTCAGTCAGGTACCATTCTCTAACTGGCTCTAAATATGTTACACCTATCCCACATACACACAGATACCTCTATTTTCTTCCAAATACTTTTCATCCTTAAGTTGCTTTATAATATTCCTGTTTTGACAACTTGATGGAAAGAGGGATAGATTTCTCAATGGCTGGTTCCTGGGTTGAGGAAGTTGGAGATCAGGCACATGACTTTTTTGGAATCATATCTTCTGATTAGTGTGGATCCAACCTTGCCATGCTCTAGCCAATGGCTAACTAGTCCCATCACAGCACGTGAAGTTTAATATGTAGCCAGCACGCCATTTCCCATGCCAATGGCCCACAGCTCTTTCTGTTATAGCATTCAACAGTTCTCCAGGTAGACAGGACACTAGCTATGAGTTGCCTGTAGGAACTAAATTTTCCATTACCCCTGATGTGCAGAAGGTGCCTTGATAACCTTCCCAAGCCTAAATCTAAAGCACTTAGACCACCTGTAACTATATTAGGACTAGGGATATTGGTTAAAAACAAATAAACAAACATATTTTAGACCTCCAGTCCTTTAAAGAGGACAAAAGCTTACCACTGTATTATCAGGAATGAAAACTCCAGTTTTGTGAATTGTAAGTTTTCCTCATTCAGCTGCCTTTGCAATCACATGCTCATCTATTTACTTACCCTCAGATATGTAGAGTGCCAGGAGAGCACTTCTTAGAATGATTATTACATGTCATATCAAAACGAAGTCTCATAGCAAATAGACTTTAGACTCAACCAACCAAAACAAACCTCTCTGTTTGCCCTGACCACCAACAAAGCTGATTTCTTTTCTGAAGGCATCTGTGAGATTACTTTAGGCTGAGATTCATGGCATTTTCTTCCTGCTCTTCTTCTTCCCCATGGTTTGGCTGGCTTGATTTCTTCTGTGATCTTCCTGTGTCCCGCCCTATTACTTTCTTGTTTGCTCAGGACATCTCCCTCATGGTTTTCTGCTTTCACATCTTTCCCTGTGTCTCCTCTGCCCCTCAGCACAGCTGGTCAGATAATGTTCCCTGAGAGCCAGTGCTAAGTTTGCCTTCAGGTAAAGCCATCTGTCAAAAGGGGAGGATTTGTGGGGCTTAACTTTTTTCATCTTGAAATTGTGAAGTTTTTCCAACTAGAAAATTAAAATTGCATTAGTATATGATATGTTGAGCTACTGATACAATAAGGTTTACCCTTCTAGAAACCGACAGTATTTCAGATTAGTATACAAGGTTGGGAAGGCTGAGGAGATTTGAAAGCCTAGGAATTTATTGAAAATATTCCAAGGCCTCCTGCTTATAACTTACCCAATTATCATCTGAAAAACTGAGCATTAATGTTCTTATCAGTATTTGGATTCACAAGTTTAAAAGACCACCAAGATTTACATATTAGTGAGAGTGATTTTCTGTCTCAGTGTTTTGCTACTCAATTCCTAGCTACCCCAGTTAGACACACGAAGCCAGCATTGTGTAAAATGTGACATCTGAATTTGTGAGCCCCCTCCTTCCCCTAGCAGCATCCTCTTCTTTCATTCTAGTCTTTTTCCAATTCCACAGAACCTATTCCCACAAGTACCAATCCTGATTGCCTGCAGGCTGCGAAATCCCTTAGGTGTTAATTGAGAATTAAGACGTTAGCTGATAAAAGGTATAACCACTTGCATTAATATTTGCATTGCAAAAGGAGTCTTAATGGGAAAATAATTAAGCTTTAAAGTTTGATATCTTTGAGGCAATTTATCCTGCTTGGCAACCTGTCAATTCTGCTCACTTTACATCACCTTCCCTTTACTGCACCTCAGGTTGGCCACATGTCATTTGAATGTAACTTTGCAAACCAAGACGTGAATGTGGGGTAAGCGAGCTCAGAATTCTTCACAGCATGATGCAAAGAAACTCTCTCCTATTTATAGATTAACTTACTCTTAATAATCTTCCAACACTTGAGAAGGTCAATAGTCCTCCATCTGTCATTCTCCAAGTTCACCACCCATCAAAGGTGCTTTTGTAACAAAATCCATGCATAATGAAGCCAAGAAAGGTAATGTACGTTTTCTTGTTCAACTTTGGGTGTAAATGACCTATTCTCAGTGATTTTTACAGTAAGGAAATCTAGTGATTAGACCAGGCAACACTGAGCACTGTAGCACAGAGGAAAGAAAAGGGTAACCCACAATTGGGAGTTGAGATCCAGGCTTTTGTGGAGTTCCAGGCAGGCCAGAAGGCAGTCAGCATTGGCTTTTGTCATGAATCTAGTGTCTAGAACTGGTAGGCAAATGAGGATCAACCACAAGAACAGAGGACTTTACAAATATGATATAATTGATTAAAACACTGGAGTCACACAGGCATCTTAGCTCTGCCATTTACTATCTGTGTAATGTTGGGAAAGTGCCTTAACTTTTCTAAACTTCACTTCCTTCATTGGTTAACAAGAGAAACACAGAGAGAAAAGAAGAAGCCTATATAGATAAACTAGCAGATGTAAACAATCCACATGACATGAAGGGCTATCCAACAAATGGAGACTGAATTGTTAGTTCAGAAATGGGAATTGAGTTCAAGACAGAATGTTGATTCTCCTCATAATTTAACTTGTCTCCTTCAATATTTCCTGACCTAAATACTGGATTGATCCCTGATCCCGGGTCAAGATGATTTCTGTGTCTGGAGTTAACCTAATTCCCTTGAGAAAAGAAAAGCTATATGTTTCTGAATGCCAAACTAGTAAGATCAGAAGGATGCTTACCAAATGTAGGGGTTCTGGATTATCACCTGGTAGGTTTTGTAAACTAATGGATTCCTGAGCCTCATCCCAAGAAATTCTGTTTCAGTAAGTCTGTGAAAGAGCCCAGTGATCTGCATGTATTAGCAGTTTCTGGTGTGATTATCATTTAGGTGGTCCAGGGATCACAGTTTGAGAAACACCTATACAGATGCTGATCAGAATCTGAGATAAGCTGATCACCACACCTGGATACTATATTTGTATAATTTTTTAAAGTGAAAGCAAAAGGGAAAATAAATAGATTCACATAGTTTCTTTTTTATTTCAAAATAGTAGCAAGAGTTGAAAAAGGCATCTACAGAGACATATTTTCTGGAAACTAAAATGATCCTTTTATAAAGAATACTGAGTAATATGTTAGACAATATGTTTGACTGAAATTTATGAAATGCATAGAAAACGTGTTCAAAGGGGTAATTTTTAAATAATCTTTATAGAAAAGTCCGTGGTCTCACTTCAGTAAAGCCATTTCTAGGAAGTACTGAAATAATTATGGTCAAAATGGTTTGCTTTCTAAATATGTGATTCTTGGATAGAATCCAAAGACTTGAATAAACTGATAGTACCATACCAAATAGATATGCCTTGGAATTATTAAGTGTCTTAAACAAGCATTTAATAGGTTGTACGTTGACATCCATTAGCAAGTGATCTCTAGACAGTTATTCTGCGTGGTTGCATGAGGTCTCATGTTATAGGTACAGGAGGCGAGGGGGTCAATCTTCTGGTCAACCCCCAAGAATAAGATGAAATAGCTTCAGCAAAGGGCTAAGACGTTGCACAATAATGTTTTTCTCTCATATAAACAAATGATTGAATACATTTAAGTACTTGCTTGAGATCCTAAGTTCTGTGCTATATATAATAGAAAAATACCGCACAACCTGACACTTCGTATGGCAGGTATTAGTTAGCTCTCTCTATCCATGAAAATTCTCCATGTGCACTCTATTAATCGTACACTTTCATGAAAATCATTTTGTAGTTCACACTCTTTAGGCTGGTAGGATTAGGGGGTGGTACTAGGACACTAGGGAACTTAGAAGTTCCCAGTGAGAAAGGAAAATAAGCTGAGTGTTTCCTGGGCTGAGGGAGTTTAAAAGACTTGAGTTAAAACAAAGGATGAGTTCTTTCTACCTCCACCTCAGAACTTTTCCCCTTTCCTGTAAGATTTATAGTTCATATAATTAGGGAAACTCAGGTTGGGCTTGTTCTCAGAATACTCAGATCCAAAGGGATAATACCAAAGCACAGATATTTCTTGGGAATGATTCTGCACCAATGTGAGTAGGCTATTAGTCAGCTATAAAATATAGTGAGAAGGGTCCAGCTCTGTAGGAAAAGTGATGGTGACAACTAAATGATGGGTCAAATTTTTAATTTAGTTCAACTTTAGTGCCAGCTGGGAACTGGAGTGCAATCTGACTGCCAGTAACAAGGATCAAAGAGCAATCAGGCAAACTGGTATCATGGAGTGGAGAATAGTAAGGAAAATTCATTTGAGTGCACATACAGCTACCTGCCACCTTCAGAGTCAGCACTCTTAAGTCCAGACACCTGTCAATCATTAGCAAAGTGCTTCTAACAATTGGCCAGGCCCAAGTCTCACTGCTTTGGGGGCCAAGTGGACTGGATCTGTGGTTACAATTCTTTAATAGACACAGTTGAACAGTACAGGAGGTAGGTTGCAACACACGATGCCCATGGATAGTCACTGAAAATTTTTGTCCATCTAATTAGAAAATTGTTCTGATTTCATATAATGTCAACTTGCTTACTATTCCTCCTGTCATTCGGAATTGGTGTCTAATTTTCCTAATCATTCTTTTTCCCTTATGCCAGAAATAGAAAAATCGTACAGATTTTCTTTTTCATTCTGAGAAACCTGTCCTTAGGTTACAGCCAGAAGAATAGGTATGTATTTCCCCAACAGTGAAATTATTAAATTCAGTTTCCTTTCAAAATATTGCATTATAAAAGTGATATATATATAATCTATGTCAAAAATTCAAGCATGATAGGAAGGCATCAAATGAAGAGAAATTCCCTGACCACACACTTCTCGGCCTCCTGGTCCCACAACCCAGAAGTAAGATTGTTAACATTATGTAAACATTACGTATATATAAATATATATATACACACATACACACATATATATGCAAATGTGTTGTATATGAATAAGTATTTTTATCCTTTATTTGTATCCCATTGTTTAGAAGAAATCTCCATTTGAATGTCCTTTAAGCATTCCAATTCAATAGATAACAAAAACTCATACTATTACCCCCTCCCATCACCCATAAAAATATCATCCAGTACACAGATCAGTCAAACCAAGAACCCTGGGGTCATCCCTCTCCCTCACTTGCCATTTTAATTAGAGTGAGTGTGTGCAAGTAGCACTGTCCCTCTGATGTCCACCCCTCAGGGTAAGAGAGTCTTGTGGACTTTCTTTATTTCAACCATTTAAACTTCTGAGATGGACTTTTCTTCTCCCTTTGTTTTTATTTAAAAAGGAGTGGAGGAAACACCCTCATGCTGCGCTTTTTAAATGAAGTGACTTGTCAAGTCCGGGACTGTAGCAGTGATCTGAAAGGCAGTAAATTTAGCGACCCTCACTTGCACTGACAGCCTGTCGAGCACTGGAAACATAAATAGCAGTGGAGACAAATCGCTGCTGTTTTCCTATTAAGCTTTGGCCCAGTGGCCTCATAGCCTTCTAGGAGCGCAGGGGCCCAGCCTGGGAGAGGGACTGCTTTCAAGAACAGGCAAGTTCTCTCTTCTTTTCTCTCCCACTCCACCTCTAGCTGCACTCCTGATACTGCAGCTGGGACCCCCACTCCCACTGTGACCCATCGTCTTTACAGAAAGGCTAAAAGTCCTGAGCACAGATTGAGGGGTGCTAGTAAGCAGAGGCCTGCAACCCAAAATGAATGTTGATGGAGTAATATTTAGCTTGTACCTTTTGGTCAAAATGAAGAAGCCAATGGCTGGATCCTTTACTAATAATTTGTTTTGACCCCTGAGATGCTTACCTTATGTTAAATGGAAACATTCCAAGAACATCACTTTAATTCATACTTAAACCTTTTCCTCTTCTGCCCCACTCCTACTCCTTACCCTTCTTTTCTCTTCATTACTTATGTATTGACTTTAAGTAAGAACAGTTCCCCAAATTGGATCAAATAGCTCATTCAGCACTGGGCCTAGCTGAAGAAGTAGATCTGGGATTTTAGTGTGAACCCATATGAGGTCATTGCAACATGAGGTTCTGTTAAGAAAGGGTGAAGGGCTAGATGGTGTTATTGTCTGCTTTGTTTTAATTACATTTCAAAGGCTTCTGTGGCAGCTTCAAAACTCTGCCTAGCAATCCTTCCATAGTGCAATCACCCTGCTGAGTTTAACACATTCACTTACTAAATGCCAATTGATTTATGTGACTCTTAAAAACAGCAACTGCGGCTCTCATCTCTCTTCATATTTAATCCTGAGCCATGGCAGAGTTGCTAATAACAGGTCTGGTAATACCCCCACAGTTCAGATGACAATGGTGAGTGATCTTGCTTGTTGCTGACTCTGTCCAGCAATTCTAATCTTTGACTCTGCCAACCAACCCCCGCCAACCAATCCCCTGCCCCCACATTTTAGGAAACAGCCTAAAAAACAGTTAACATCTGCAGGAATCTTTACTTCCATTTTATTCCCAATAAATCTTTAAGTATTGGGGGCTTTTTTAATCCTTTATTTTCAGTTTTGCCTCTTCTTCCCCACACCCCTAAGGTCATAAAAATGAAGTAGGAGAGTGGGTGCTGGCTTTATGAGCTACATCCTACAAATGCTCTGCAGCCCCTACTCCAGTGATTTGAATTACAACCCATGTGTAGATTACAAATTTAAATCCACAGTTAGCTCAAATCTCTTACCAACCCCATATTTCCAAGTACCTATAGAATGTACTCCACAGTATGTCCCAGGAAAACCTAATACCAACCATATCAAGAATGGAACTCATTATCTTCACTCCAAAATAAGTACCCCCTCCTAATTCGCCAAGTGATTCCACCTGCATTCACACTTAGGAAGTCATTAGCTTCCAACCTACATACTGCATTTAGAATACATTTCTTTATACCTGAGAAAACCAAGTAGACTGCAGGAAATTCAGGGCAGGTGAGGGTCTGTGTACAGGGTCCACATTCCTTCCCCTGCCCTCCAAGGGGTCAGTGCCACTCTCTCCCACTGAGCCCAGACACCACCTCAGCATCCTTCTCCACATCATTCCCCAGGCAGCCACTTCAGTTAAACAAGGTTGATCACAATTCTTTTGAAATCCTTGAAGAGCCCATCTCCACTTTCACAGTAATTCATAGGAAGGTTCACCAAAATACATGTTAGTACTCAATGTTAAGAAACAGGCACTGAGAGTAAATAGTGTTGGTGTATAAAGGACTTCAAACAAATAGAATTTTCATAGGATTTTATGCTTACACATCATGTTTCCTATATAGTGTGGAGGGAGGGAGGGAGAGAAGGAGGGAGGGAGGGAGGGAAGGAGGCAGGGAGGGAAGGAGGCAGGGAGGGAAGGAGTGGAGGAAAGAAGGAGGGATAGGAGGAGGGGAGGAGGGAGGAAAAAAGGAAGAAAACAAATTACAGAATAATGCCATTGTACTCAGTACCCTGTGGGTGCTGGAAGGCTTAAAGAGGATGTAGCAGTACCTAACATAGCAAACCCAGAGTCCTCATACCACCCCTCACATCCCAGTGCATGTCTTCGTACATCACCGTGCTCATTTTTCCTG
The DNA here is from genome assembly GCF_002776525.5 of Piliocolobus tephrosceles. Classification (NCBI taxonomy): domain Eukaryota; kingdom Metazoa; phylum Chordata; class Mammalia; order Primates; family Cercopithecidae; genus Piliocolobus; species Piliocolobus tephrosceles. Next base: position 32,001,597 of record NC_045435.1, on the reverse strand, counting down.
CTCAGAGACTTCAGTTTAGTCAGGTTTATCAGATTGCCACACCCTTTTACAATTTACCAGCTCTAATGTTTTCTCCATTTGCATTTCTTAAGTTCCTGAAAACTTATTTCTCCCAGGAAATCTTCTCTACTACTAAGTCTACTCTACACTGTCCCTGTGGCTCCTTTGCTGGTTGCTATACCAATAGGTTTTTATTGCTAATGGAGGGACTCCTAAAAATAAATGGTTAAGAGGCTAAATTTTTAAAGACCAACTATTTTCCCCTCATTTATTGGTTCATTTGATCTTTTCAATAAGGAAGTTAAGTGAAGTGGGCAAACCTCATAAAAGATGAAGCCTGTCTTTTTACCTTCTTTATCAATAATTGAGCTGCATTGCTTTGGAAATTTCTCACATGTCTTATTCTCAATTTCCCATTCTATACTCGAAAGAAAGAAATAAAGCAGATTCTGAGAGTTAAGAATTCAGCCAACTGTAGCATCTTTCAGCATTCTAATGATAAAAGTAGGCATGCTTAGTTAGGAACATGAGTCCCAAAAGTCCACAGACCTGGGTCAAAGCTCATGTCTTCCTTACTAAGATTATAAGCTTGGGCAAGTTTCTTGTGCAATCTAAACCTGTGTTCCTATGTGTTACACATCTGTAAGCAATCTTAAAACTATTGTGAATTAAATAAGATAATATATCCGAGTCACTCAGCACAGTGCCTAGCAAGTGTTTATTAAGCAGTAGCTCATTCAACAGTCACTCTACAATATTTCTTAAACTTTTAATAGGTTCCAACATTGTGCTACACGCTAGGGAAAGGATACAGTGATGATCAAAACCAAATGTGGTTTTTACAGTGGTAAAGCCTTACAATGTAACCATAGCTATTCTCAGTACAGTTCCCTTCAGAGAACTAAATATAGGGGATTCTGACTTCAAGCATCACATTTAGAAGGGCAGGGCAGTTTCTAAAAACTGACACCAAGTAGGGGGTAATGGCTTAGTATAAATACAATAAAAGAATGTCATGGCCCAGGACCGAAAAAAGGATGTATGCATGGCAGACTCAGGTTGGAAGCTGAGCTCAAACTATTTCGGCTAGCTTATTTTTTATATGTGAAAGCAAAAATGCAAATCATAATGAATTGGATCTCTCTGGATGCCAGGAAAAATAATCCCAGGGTGTTCTTTTTCGTTTGGCCCATGCTCATTCATAGAGCCAAAGCCAGTTGTGAATCTTCCCTGGCATTGTTCTTGTCACTGGTTTCTGTGTACTAACTACATCCTTGGGGCTTGCATAAGGCATGGGGCCAATTTGCATAATCCACCCCCTGTTGTGTCTTGTTATTCAAATAGGGAACATTTCTATAGCAGAGTAACCCACCCCTTCCCTTGCATGCAGCTCAAATGTCTTAACAGTCATATGCCTCTTTCTTCAGAGAACTCCCACTGCTTTCATTTCCATTCCTCCAACTCTTCCCTAAAATCATTCTCATTATATCACATTGCTCCGTTTTGTTTTGTTTTTTCTTCATCCCCTTCAATACCTTGTTCTTCTCTGTGTCTCCTTATCCTCCTGTGGTTGTTGCTTTTGACAACCTTATCTACCCCTTCCCTGCCTTGTTTCAATCAGGGATCATTTACCACTCTTTCCCCCCCCCCCCCCGCTCCCCCCTCCCACTTCTAGTGGTGAAAAGTGAAGATGAGAAGTGGTTTCAGCCTTTGGACAGCAACACTGTCAAACACTAAGGGATCTCTCAGGTGTAATGTGAAGCGGAGAAGCAAAAACTTCAAAGAATCTGGAGAGAGACATGGCTGGAAATACAAACAGAACCCTACTGCAGGCATCTTTTCTAGATTTCTTGTGTTTCTTTCTGTCTTCCTTTCCTTATCATTTTTGTGTAGAACGTGATGTGCAGGAAAGCAGGGAAGAAAACAAAAACAGGAATAGGTGAGCATGTCCTTAGGGGAAAACAAAAGGAAAACATGAAACATACTGTAAGAACAGAAACATGGTACAGCATTTGAAGTTCTCACAGGAAACTTCAAATGGCATCATTGATTCGTGGTCTTTTTTCCTCTAATTTTCATAGGTAGAAGTTCATAGCTTGCTTTTCTTGCTTACCTACTTCATTCACGTTTCCAATCACAGACCCACACAAACACAAATATACACACATATACACCTTGCAAGATAAATTCCAGTGCTTTGCTTTTTATTAAACTGTATGTATGTTTATGTTTATAGCTAATGTGTTTATAGCCACTTACATGTAAATATTCAAAAGTAGATGAGTAAAAGGAATAGCCACCTCATTTCAAGCACATCTTCCCATCTATGGAAGATTGATCTACTGAGATGCTGTACTTACAAAAGTCTTCTCAGAACAGTGAAAAAATGATCCATTCATTTCCTAACATACTTTCCTTGGAATTCTAAATTTTTAAAGTCACGAACTGCTCGAATTTAGCAAGTTTCCTAAATTGTATTTTTTTTGTATCTCAAATATAAGGAAAGACAGGTACTATAATGATTATTAGAGGAATATTCTTTAAAAAATGTTTTTAATTCCAAATATGGGTCTGGTTGTCATGTCCTGGGAAGTTTTTGAGACTAGTACTGCTCTGTTTAGTGAGCAAATATTTGAGGATGAGGAAATGTGTGTGCTGTTCCCGAAAAGTTAACAGTAAAATCTTATATGTAAATAACTAGTTATGTGTGTGTGTGTGTCTGTGCATGTGTGTGTGTGAGAGAGAGAGAGACAGAGAGACAGAGACAGAGAGAGAGAGATGAGAGGATAGAAGGAGGGAGAGGGAGGAGAGAAAGAAAGGGAATGAGAGAAAGCAGCACCATGGAAATAAATTTAATTTCAAATGGCTCCTTGTTACAAATGCTTGGTTGACCTTATAAATCTAATTAAGTCAACATTTTGCATAGGAACTTCAGGGTCCACCAAAGTATGGAACGCTGAAGGCACTGTACTCAGAAGGCAGCACCTGGCATACTTTAATTGGAGTTATTCCTGGCTGATTTGCCTCCACATTGGGGAACATAGGAGAGAACACTTTTCTCTTGCCATTAGCTCTAGGCCCTTCTTTCTGACCTATGAAGAAATATTAAAAGAACTAATACGTACAACTTCAGTAAACAGTGACTAAGAAGGGATATGCTAATTATGTGCAAGAGTTTAAAAGGTGCATACACTGAGGAGGATGAGAAGTTATTTAGCCTGGTAGCTGAATATTGCCAGGAGACACAAAAACACATTAAGCAAAGGCAGATTTAAACTAAACATTAGATCCCAGAATAAATATAACGCTCAGCAATGTGAACACGCTTGTGGAAATTGGTTGAGATGTTTCAAATACCAAAATACTGAAATTTGCATTTCAAGTAAACATTTCTGTAAGGACAAAAAATAATAGGAACGAGAGAACGACCCAAATTGTGGCCATAGAACCCGTCTACCAGAGAACTTAAACAGTAGGTTTTGTGTCTGTTTCTGGCCTGAGAGTCTTTTTAAGGTTGAGAGAATAAAAGACAATATTGGCAGGACCCTGGGGTTGAGAGTAGCCAGTCAGGGAAAACTGAAAGAAGTGGAGAAAAGTTACCCTCTTGGGGACAGGCACATGGGGACAAAGGGAAATAAAGGAACAGAAGAATCTGAGTGCATTTTAGAATTTTGTGACTCAAGATTCAGGTGGTATATTCCATGCCTTAAAACAAGAAATGGCGCTTGCTGAGATTGTATCGTGCCTGTGTCCACAGGGAGCTCTGTTGGTTTCCAAAACGATAACTCGCCATGGCAGATAATTCCTTGGGACGTGGCCAGATATGCCCCTGTGTAGTCATTCAGCAACAGAGTACTCAGCACACCCTTTCTTCCCCAGTAAAAGAGAACTCTATTCGGATCATTAAAAGGCAATGGAGTTTTATGCCAACTTCTCTGACAGAAATACTTAGCCACTTTTCAATACTTAGCTCTATCTCTTAAACTACATGAAGTGCTGACAAAAACTCTAGAATCTCTTTGAGTTTCTTAACTCAGTTCAGATTTATCTCAGTCCATTCTGGTTACTATAACAAAAATACCATAGACTGGGTAGCTTACAAACAACTGAAATATATTTCTCACAGTTTCAGAGCTTGGGAAGTCCAAGATCAAGGTGCCAGCAAATTTGCTGCGTGATGAGGGCCCAATTCCTGATTCAGAGACAGCTGTCTTTTCTCTGTGTCCTTACATGGCAGAAGAGGCAAAGGAACTCTGGAGTTTCTGTTTTCTTTTCTTTTTCTTTTCTTTTTTCGTTTTTTTTTTTTTTTTTTTCTTTTTCTTTTGAGATGGAGTCTTGCTCTGTCACCCAGGCTGGAGTGCAGTGGCTCAATCTCAGCTCACTGCAACCTCCGCCTCCTGGGTTGAAGCAATTCTCCTGTCTCAGCCTCCCAAATAGCTGGGATCACAGGCATATGCCACCACACCCAGCTAATTTTTTTGTATTTTTAGTAGAAACGGGGTTTCACCATGTTGGCCAGGCTCATTTCGAACTCTTGACCTCAAGTGACCCACCCGCCTCGGCCTCCCAAAGTGCTAGGGCTACAGGCATAAGTCACCATACCCAGCCTGCAGCTTCTTTTATAAGTACACTAATCTCATTCATGAAGCCTCCATCTTCCTGACCTAATCACCTCCAAAGAGGTATACTTCCAAATACCATCATCACTTTGGGGATTAAGTTTCAACATATGGATTTTGGAGAAACACAAGCATTGAGTCTGTAGCAAGCTAACTCAACAAACATTTATTGAGTGACTAATCTGAGCCAAACCCTGTGCTACTTCACGAGGATATTATGAGTAAGGCATGGTCCCTGTGGCGCTTACAATCTGGAGCTTTGGCTTTCCAGCAACAGAAAAGCTCCCATTTCCTGTTAAATTTCTGTGAATTGGTAAGAAATTCTCAAGTGAAGCAATAGAGATAACGCATTATGCGAAGTCTCCTGGGTGTGACTAGAACAGACTAATCAGGAAGGGCCAGGGAATGCAAGAGTTTCAACTGGAGGATCCAGGGGATAGGGAAAGAAAGCATGACAGAAGGGAGGGCCCAGGGATGTCTCTCAATGTTTTAAATTCAGTTTCTGGCCTGAGAGTCTTCTTAAGGTTGAGAGAATGAAAGGAAATACTGGCAGGACTCTTGGGTTGAGAGCAGCCAGTCAGAACTGAAAGAACTGGAGAAAATGTGCTCTCATGAGAACAGACACATCAGGGAAAAGGAAAGAAAGGAGCAAGAGAATTGTTGGATGAGTTTGGTTGGATGATAGAATACAGTGCAATTTCCTCTGTCTGTAGTTGGTTTGCACCTGGAGCCTGCTCCCACTTTATTGAGACAGCTATGCACATCGTGTGCTAGAGAGAGAGGCTGCCATTGGAGAGGAGGAGAGCTATCACAGGAGAAGCAAACATGATGTCTCTGCCTCCCATGTGGGTCTCTTAAGGGAAAACTCTCCTTTTATCCTCAGGTAGTTTAGGGGAAATTCTAGAGACATGAGATTGAAAGTTTATCTGATAAGGATATGTTTTGTTATCTGCTTATCAGGAACAAACGAGATTATTAATATTTATATTGGTAATGTAAGAATGCCAGGCCCCAAACACAATAAATATTGTTTTATTTTCTCTCATTCATCTTAATACTTACTTTCATAGGTGTCATCTTCCAGAATTGGTAGTGCTTTAGTTGGTGCAGCTAAAAATAATCTTTCTCTCTCCTGCAACTGTTTTGTTTTTGTTTTTGTTTTAGAAATTCAAAAAGCAAAGTAGGGACCCATAATCCACCATTTCTAGGTATTTCGTGGGAATTGGAAAGAATTCAGTGTTGCCAATCATCTCTAAGATTATCCTTGTTCTCTCCTTCTACTGACAGCTCTGTCCCCAACCAAGATTAAGATTACGGGTGGGGGATATGCAGGATGGGAAGAAATACTAAAACATTCTAAAATTATTATTAACTATTTTCTCATTACAATTTACCATTATGTTCAAAATAAATAATGCTATCTTACTTTCTATTCCACCTCTGCATTCTAGGTTTTCAATGAGCTTACACCTATTTCTGCCTGCTAAATAAAAAACTAATTGTCAAAGTTGCCATTAGCCTTCAGGGTATTTATGTTCAGCTAGAAGAGTCTTAGCATCAAATAGTTGGCATGACACTTAATCCATAGAAATAATATGCAGGAAAGATCTTTTTACCCCTTCAATCCCAAATCCTGCCCAATTAATCCAGAAAAGTGGCCAGTTACCTTTCTGAGATTACTTTTTCTTCCCTACTACATTCTACTTCTGTAACATGTAAAATCAGATCTAAATACTTGCTTTAAATTTTGGCAAGGAAGAAGAGAAAAACGTAGACAGGAAAAAATTAACCTCTTATTAAAAAAAAAAAACACATTCTCAGTAGAAGCATAAGCTAGATAATGTGCAGAACTTCAGAATCAAATAATGGTATATTACTCTTGCCTGTTTTTTTAATCAAGATTGTGTAGCCTCCTCAAAACTAGTGATATTGGCAATTGAGAGAAGACTTGAAGCTTGGAATATACAGAGAGTTGTGTTATAGAATGTTAGCAAAGAAGCCCCATGTTCTGTTGGGAGCCTAGTTAACAGGTTTAACTGACATATTTAGAGTAAATTTATCTCCTTGCTAACTGTCTGTTATGTTGATTTGGTCATCGGGGAATTTCCAGAAAAGGAAAACAGCTTGTGACATTTGAGCAGAGCTAATGACCGGTACCATTTAGTGTGGAATGACCAGGAGCATCATGGTTGGAGGACTGTGTTCTTTAACACCCTCCCCAGCTGCTCTATCCTAACTCGTGTAACAGTGGAGTTTTGAAATTTGGGGGTAAGGGGGTTCAATTTAGCTAGAGTTGAAGTCCTTGGGCCTTTCTGGCCAAGCTCTGGCTAAGCTCTTCCTGCTGCCCAATCTCATTTCCTCATCACCTTCTCTTTCTTCTTTTCATTTTTCTCCCCCTCCACTTCTTCCTTATTTCTCTCTCCATCTCTTCAGGAAGAAAATAGTTTAATCAATTATACTCCACATAGGGGAATTTAAACAAGGTTTCCTAAGTTGAGATTTCTTTACTAAAATGCACACACTCAACTATGTAGATTTTTCCAAACAGGACCTCCCTATTTCTAATCCCAACTTTTAAGCCAGTAATATTTATTTATTTATTTATTTATTTATTTATTTATTTATTTATTTATTTATTT
>NC_045435.1:31963181-31994329 GCF_002776525.5 Piliocolobus tephrosceles | reverse complement strand
TTTATTTATTTATTTATTTATTTATTTATTTATTTATTTATTTATTTTGAGACGGAGTCTTGCTGTGTCTCCTGGGCTGGAGTGCAGTGGCCGGATCTCAGGTCACTGCAAGCTCCGCCTCCCGGGTTCACGCCATTCTCCTGCCTCAGCCTCCGGAGTAGCTGGGACTATAGGCGCCCGCCACCTCGCCCGGCTAGTTTTTTGTATTTTTAGTAGAGACGGGGTTTCACCGTGTTAGCCAGGATGGTCTCGATCTCCTGACCTCATGATCCGCCCGTCTCAGCCTCCCAAAGTGCTGGGATTACAGGCTTGAGCCACCGCGCCCGGCCTAAGCCAGTAATATTTAACTCCCTACCCCAAACCCCAGATGATGCAGTCCATCACAAACCCACCATCAGCAGCACATTCTCATGGATCTGGCCCATGGCCTAAAAGCCTCTATGATGATGTAGTTTGATATAGAACAGAGATCACAATTGTCAAGGCAGTCTAGCATACAATCCTTATGAACAGAATTTAACAGAATCTGGAGAAGAGTGGTGGCTTCTCAAAAGGAAGCCACTTTGTCTAATAACAACGTTGGTGTAAAGAGTGCCTTGCAACAACAACAAAAAAAGAGTGCTTTGCAGCATGGTGTAATAGATGATGTTGGTGCCATAGCCCCTCAGAGCACTTTATGATTTGCGTGTACCTCCCGCCAGCTCCTACTTTGTTCCAAACCCTTAACCAGTGACTGGTGAGTGCATGCACCTATAAACACCCCAGCTCCCAGCCTCATGATCAGAATAATTTTGAAGTGGGACATGAGCTGTCCCCACGCCTCCCTGAAAGACTGAGCCGCAGTTGCTCTTTGTGGGACTTAGCTTGACATTGCGCCCTTGCTTGACTTCTTTCTCTTCCAAGTCCCACTTTCCCATTTTCTTTCTGGTTTTTCCTGAGAGCATTTTCTACTCAATCACTTTCACAAGACTTTTTGTCTTGAGGTCTGCTTCTGTGGAATCTGATGTCAGACAAAGTACATTGTCAAATCATTGAAAAGAAATATGGATTTATTGCTTTTAAAAAGAATAATGAGAGGATCTGCTGCCTATTTCAGACTTTAAAAAAGAATCATGAAAACCTCTGTTTTTCAGGAAGGGAATTTGAAGGAGAAGAAGAATATCTGGAGATCCTCGGCATCACCAGGGAGCAGTCAGGCAAATATGAGTGCAAAGCTGCCAACGAGGTCTCCTCAGCGGATGTCAAACAAGTCAAGGTCACTGTGAACTGTGAGTACAGCAGGAGCCAGCGGGTGCTAGGTGCCCAGGGTGCACCTCTACCTCCAGTGAGCTCTAAAGATCCCATTAGCAAAAGAGCATCGTACTTCAAGCAGATGCTCCTCTGGCCAGGAATGCACATTTATACATTGAACACATCCAAGGGCAGGACTTGGCCTTTGAATTTGATAAATCAACTCTAAATGTAATCCATAATACATTTAACAATACCCTTTTTTACTCACACTAGAGAATTAAGAAAACATGATCAGACAGCACTAACATTGCTGACGGTCACTATGCTGGTCTTCGTGGAAATCAAGGTCATACTACTTAAGAAAAAACAACAATTTGTATCCGGTTTAACTGGAATTTCCATCTTAACGCATTGTTTGTCAGGAGGGAATGCCTCAAGATTATATTTTATCCTCTGCTAGTTAAATAATTGGCCTTGGGAACAAATTAGAGCCACTGTGGTCGGAAACCATGTGTCCCTGATGGCTAACAGGAATGTCTGATAAGTTAATTTCCGTTACCTATTTGTCCCAAAGTATGGGCATTAGAAAGGAAGATTTCACTAAGATGCATAGGTAAGTGGGCATACTTTGAACTTCTCGGATGAAAGGATTCTTAGATGTAGTTCAAAAGAGGGTGGGCGGAGGGAGGATCTATATGATGTGTGTCACCCAGCAAAGGAATAAAGAGAATTCGTTTACCCTGTTCAGTTAGCACTGACTCTACATCACTCAAATTCAAGTTCCCACATCACACAACTGTGGCTAGTGGCAGGGACAAAGGGAAGCTCTGACAGTTCTTCCCTTCTATGCATTGAATGCACACACATCCTACATACACACACATAGGCACACAGACATACATGTACAAACATCTTAACCCATATTTGAAAGTATCCTTCAGGCTGTGATGAGTACTTTCTGTCATCTCATGTCTTCCTATGTGCCAGAGATTTTATATTAATTCTCTCTTTTCTACTCAACAACCCCAGCAAGGTAGATATAATTGAGACCATTTTAGAGTTTGAAAAACTGCAGCCCAAGGAGGTAAAACTACCCCTTCAAAATGACACAGAAAGTAAATGTAAGAAAAGGGATTCAGACTCAGGTCCATTTGATTCTAAAGCCCACACTCTCACGAGGAAGATAAGGAATTTTCAGTTCCACATACCTACTATATGCAGCATTGAGTTAAGAGATTTATATTGGTTGGGCACGGTGGCTCACCCCTGGAATCCCAGCACTTGGGGAGGCCGAGGCAGGTGGATCACCTGAGGTCAGGAGTTTGAGACCAGCCTGGCCAACATGATGAAACCCTGTCTCTACTAAAAATACAAAAATTAGCCAGGTGTGGTGGCAGGTGCCTACAAAATCCCAGCTACTCGGGAGGCTGAGGCAGAAGAATCACTTGAACCCAGGAGGTGGAGGTTTCCGTGAGCCGAGACTGTGCCACTGCACTCCAGCATGGGCAACAAGAGTGAAACTCTGTCTCAAAATAAAGAGAGAGATAGAGAGAGAGATTGATTGATTGATTTACATTTGTTATTTAATCCCCACAGCCATTTTAAACCTATGAGATAAGCATCATTAGTCTTACTTTAGAAATTTGGAAACTGAGGCTTGGAGAGCTGAGGAAACTCGCTAAAGTTTACGCAGCCTGTGCTGGGATACACCATTACCTGTGGCCTTGCTCCAGCCTTGCAGACTTCTGAAACCAGCAGTAAAATCTCTTTCACACCAAACCTAGAGGAATCCGATAGATACAAATGACTGCTGTAGTTTATGGCACTCATTTCCAAGAAGCAAGGGGCTGCATTTCATGAGTTCGGAAGTGCTTCTATCCCTAGCTGTCTTCAAATTTTTTAGTAATAGAGTTTTGAAATGCCAGTTATTACTATTCTTTTCTAGTGCTGGGTGTGTTTCAAAGACACATTAATGATCGCAATGTTATAAAATGCTTTAGGACCTTTTTGTCACATGAAAGGAAACTTCTCTGGCTGTTTGTATAAGTTTATAATTAGATTAGCTTCTTTTATGTACACACAACCATGCCATCATCTTCCATCTCTTCCCTGACTTTTGGAGTTAAGATTTCATTTTCTCTTAGTTGACCTTCATCTTAATTAGATTTGTGAAAGTCCGATCATGGTGTACATAGAAAATATTTATGCTTCCATTGTGTGAAACATCAAAGTGGTCTGGATTGCAGATGGTTCCCAAGATCAAAGCTAGCCGCCTGGGTCCTATTATTATTGGTGCAATTAGTCTGACATTGCTTTTTCTTGACTGTCCCCAAAGTGTAATTTAAAGCAGAAGAAAATACTTATAATTTTCAAGAAAAGACTTTTATGAAAATGTGAGCTTTTGCTAATGATGAGTGAACCACAGAATATGGACAGAACCCTGAGATTCTAAAAAGATACCTCATAACAAATTATATGGAAAACTATAATGAGTTTAGTCACACATCCAGTATGTCCTAACAAGCAGGACCTAGCATGTGCCTGACCTTATAAAAATTGCTCAGTAAATGTGTATTGAATAAGTCAGTGAAAAACTCCCAGATAAACTCTGCCCTTTTAACATTTCTCCAAATTTTGCAAATAATATGGTCACAAATCTGGAAAAATATTGCATCCATTTCCTTTGGAATCACCTTTTACCAAAACCTCATGAGCTGTGTTTATATTATATCACAACTAGTCATCACAGCACTTGTCCTGTTCAAACAATTCATCCAACTTAAATATAGTTGTATTAAGTAGATGAAGTCTCTCAGATTGAATTATGGAACCAAATCTGCCTAGCAGCACTCCTGCATACAGAGAAATGCCCAGGATCACCTCTGTCACTTCATCTAATCCTGCTGGCCATGAAATCTATTATTTAAACTGATTCTGCTTCCTTTTCAAAACACAGGCTTTGGAATTTAGGTCAGGGGATCAGGATGGTTAAGATAACTACTGGCCAATTAGATTATTGCAATGAACAGACCCTGAGTACTACCACTACAAGAAAGAAAAAATCTCAGGGCTGTTAACTTTCTCCCACCAGCACTTCATTGACTCATTTATTCAGTTGCCAACAGATGTTTGTTGCAGGGCACTGAGAGACTAGAGCAGTAAAGAAGAGAGACATAACAGTCTCTCCTGTTGAGCTCACAAGCTGGATTCTATGGTCTCTCCTTTTTACTTCTTTTGGATAGCACTTCTCTGCAGTAGGCAAACAGCATTACACGTAGCCACTTTTACATGCAAAATCTATTTTCTAAGTGGCAGGAGGTCCTAGAATTTACAGAAAGCTAAAATGTTGGCTCAAAAATCTCTTCAACTGAATAGGCTTAGTATAAATTAGACAACAGATAGGACTTCCAGGTTTCTGTATCTTACCCACAAAGTAGCTGTTAATTTCTTTCAGATACCAGTCCTAGGGACAGCCTGTTCTTTCATTGCAGGTTCTAGGTGCAGTTCCTCAATTTCAGTTCTCACAGTGCATTAAATGTAACTATTTTTGAGTTTGTCTCATCCTAGTGCCCAGTACACCTAGAATAATATATAGCACCTAGTAAATGTTTAACAAATACAAACTGTTAATTTTATCTAGACTCTTGCAATACTGGACTCCATCCCTATGCCTGGAGAATTTTTTCTCAAAAGTTGCTCCCAGCTCTCAAGCCTGTCCCCGCCCCATTGACCAGCTGATGTTCCCACCTTCCACTTTCCCGCAGGTCTCTCTCCAAATAGGTTCACATTGTCATCCTCACAACTCCTTTTCCCTTTATTTGTCTCTCTCTTTGAATTTGTTTCTGCCTCCACCCTGGTGTCCAGAGCTAATCGACTCAATCAACACCCATGCTGGGGCACTTGGGGAGCTGACATTTCTAAATGTGAGCTTGCCTTACCTTGGAGAGCCATTTATTTAGAGGAAGCAGAGGTTGTCACAGAATACACAATTGGGCTGGAGAGACCTGTTGCCTCCAGATAATGTGTATGTATTTTAACTGGTATCTTCAGTGATTTGATTCAAATATCACCTAATGAGAAAACATTAGGAAAATAACTTTTTTGTTTGTTTGTTTGTTTGTTTGTTTTTGAGGCAGGGTCTCACCCTGTTGCCCAGGCTGGAGTGCAGTGGCCCAATCTCAGCTAAGTGCAACCTCTGCCTCCCGGGTTCAAGCAATTCTTGTGCCTCAGCTTCCCAAGTAGCTGGGATTACAGGCACGTGCCACCACACCCGACTAATTTTTGTATTTTTAGTAGAGATGGGGATTCACCGTGTTGACCAGGCTGATCTCAAACTCTTGATTTTAAGAGATCTGCCTGCCTTGGCCAGAAAAATAACTGTTTAATATGGAACCAGACTGGCCAGCTTCTCTAGCTTTTCATAGTTACACCTATTCAGTCTCCATGCTCATCTTTAGTTTATTCTTGCCTTTGGGTAGGTAATGGTAAAGACATATCCTAATACTTATGAATCGATTATGAGGTCTTCAGAGGAAATATTCAGTGACAACCCAGAGTACTACAATGTTTCATTATAATTTTGCAATATGGACAGGAACCATAATTTTCTAAGTACATTCAGAGTACCCAGACTCTCCTAGAGATTTCATATCAATTCACTGTAGTCATCACACCAACAGTGGCCAACTATATTAATCCATTCTCGCACTGCTATAAAGAACTGCCCGAGACTGGGTAATTTAGAAAGGAAATAGGTTTAATTGACTCACAGTTCCACATGGCTGGGGAAGCCTCAGTAAACTTACAATCATGGTAGAAAGCAAAGGGGAAACAAGGCACATTCTTCGCAAGGTGGCAGGAAAGGGAATGAGTGCAGGAGGAATTACCAAACCCTTATAAAACCATCAGATCTCATGAGAACTCATTCACTATCATGAGAACAGCATGGGGGAACTGCCCTCATGATTCAATTACCTCCACCTGGTCTTTTCCTTGACACATGGGGATTATGGGGAATTACAATTTGAGATGAGATTTTGGGTAGGAACACAGCCAAAGCATCTGACCAACCAAATGGGAGGGTGTATTGGGCCTGGTCTACCCCAGTGAGAAGTATTTACTTTATCACTGGTATTGTTTAATATACATTGTTTAATATTGCTGGCACATGGTGACTTAAAAAAAAAAAGAACTCTAAATCAGTCTTATTATCATTTCTAAATTCTCTACAGATAATGTGTTTTTTATTGCCTACACCCTCTGCCTCTGCTGCTTTTTACACCACTGCACACTACCCATGGGAGACGATCTATATCATCCCCATGCAGAGAGGATGAAAACAAAGCTCAGTGAGTGTAAGCATGCTCTGACACAAAATCAAGCAGCTTTGGTAAGTGGTAGACTTGGAACTCGAACCCAGGTCTAACTCCAAAGTTCTTTCTTTATCCATGATACCAAGTGAATAATAATACTATAAAATAATACACATAATCACTTTAGGTGTTAAAAGTGCTCTCATATTAATGACTTTATCTGATATTTACATCAAACTTGTGAGATAGACGGACAGGCATCATTGTCTATATTCCTAGGTGAGGGGCTGCAAGGGAGCATTGTGTCCCATGGTAACAACCTAAGTGGCACTAGCAGAGATTGCATCTGCATTTCCTGACTCCTAATACAGGTTTATATCCACTGTGTCACCTCATGTTGTGCCATTGTTGGTACCCTATAAATAATAGAAATATGCAGCATTTATCTTTCCATCTACCAGCATGCTCCCTCCCCTGATTGGTAATTTTTCCTGTTAGAAATCCATTGTTCTTCAAAAGAATTCATTCAAATAGATGTACCAGAGCAGAGAGGTTCAGAACATGAGTTTCAGAGCATGATAGACCTGGGGTTAAATCCATGGTCTGTCAAATACTGACCATGTGGATTTGGACAACTTACTAACCCTCTGTAAGCTTGTCTTCTCTTTCATAAAATGGGGTTAATCATATTTACCTCCTAGGGCTAATTGTTTGGATAAAGAGGATATCTAAAACCTAGTAGAGTGCTGACATGCAGTAAATGACTATACATTAAATTTTCTATTCAGAATGTTATTCTTTTTTATGAATATTCCCAATATTAGTAAGATTAAATGAATGATATTTTATTTCCTAGTCCTCTGTTTTGTTTCCCTATTCATTCTGATTGAAAAAGTCTTGTTATTGGTGATGTCAGAAGAAGAAAGGCCCTATTAATATTTTCAGAACATGGAATTTTGAATTAATATAAACTAGAAGAGTCCTTTGACAATTGTAAGCTATTCCAAAGTCATATAAAGAATAACAATGGACCTCTCTGTGCAGCATTTTTATGAAGCCACATTTTTATTATAACCGTATTTTGAATAAGGACATCTATTATTTTAACTACACAAGGCATGCTGCAGTATGATTTGTAATAGTCTGTCTTAGCCTCACCTATGCAGAATTCATTACAAATGAATTTTGAAATGTTCATTTCAATAAGCCATGAAAAAATAAACTTGTACCATGGTGTCATTTGAAAAATATTAGAAACAATGAGCTCTTTGTACATTTATCAGTATTCATATATTTACCCTGGTACAAGAAAATTCCTAAGTTTTCAAAGAGAGAAGCAAGTAGCTGGCCTTTGTAACTGACTAGATTAATGCACTTGTAAGTACTCAATCCTAGTTTACTGCCAGCTTCCCCATGCTGGGGTCTCTGAAGGGCTAATAAATAGCTTGCTGCTTAGTAATTCAGATTCCCAACAAATTGACAAGTAAGGAAAAGAGTGGTCAGGAGACCTAAATGTTCCCAATTTTAGAGATCAAGGTGGCTAGAGATAATAGCTTAGTGTGGTCGACTTACCTCCACAATCATGGCAGCCCTGGGATGGGATGGGCCTGCTCACATGAAAGCAGAAAGGAGAGACGAGAGCCCAAGTAAGACTTCTGTCATAGAGAAACAGAGGAGAACCTCTGCTACCGTCCAGAAGCCTGGTCCCAAAAGGAAGAAAGGAAATAGATGAGTCAAACAGGCCCAGTTTCTTCTTCCCAAATTTTTCAATCAGAAAAACCATTTATTTCCCCTGGGCCCTGAAGTGGTAGGGGATGAAGGGTAAATAGTCACCAGTTGGC
Source organism: Piliocolobus tephrosceles (assembly GCF_002776525.5). NCBI lineage: Eukaryota > Metazoa > Chordata > Mammalia > Primates > Cercopithecidae > Piliocolobus > Piliocolobus tephrosceles. The sequence continues at coordinate 31,985,943 of NC_045435.1, read as the reverse complement.
AGTTATAACCATGTGGCTCCAGAAACTCACAAACAGTGGTTAGATTTTATTTTACAAATTGGGAAATTGAACAAATAAAAATTTATAAGCAAAATTATCTTCAGCCAACGTCAATGGGCCACTGTGCTACAGATGATGGAGTCATTGGCAGCTTAAGGACACAACACAGTGAGAAGAAATGAGGACTGGAAAGTAATGTGTATTGAGTATTCTACTGCTGGTCGTCTATTTCTTTACTTATGAATCTTATCTCAGTGGATGGCATTACCCAGATGCCCAAGCCAGAAATCACAGTGTTGCCTTTTCAACACTGCTTCTTTTCCTCACCCTTATGAAATCCATTTCTAGTCTCATCAGTTCTGAGGCCTAATATCTCTTAGCCTTCAAATGTACTTCCCAGCCTTGGGTTCCATCATGTTTTTTTTATTTGTGAGACAGAGTCTTGCTGTGTTGCCCAGGCTGGAGTGCAGCGGCTCGATCTCTGCTCACTGCAACCTCCATCTCCTGGGCTCAGGCAATTCTTGTGCTGTAGGTTCCTGAGTACCTGGGACTACAGGTACACACTACCATACCCAGCTAGTTGTTTGTATTTTGGTAGAGATGGGGTTTTGCTATGTTGGCCAGGCTGGACTCAAACTCCTGACCTCAAGTGATCCACGTGGTTGGGCCTCCCAAAGTGCTAGGATTACAGGCAGAAGCCATCATGCCCAGCCCTAACATTTTGTAAGTGAGGAAACGGAAGCAATGTGACTATGGGCAAAGTATTAAACTCTCAAATGAGGAAGGACAATGAGGAACAGAGCCTGGATCTGAGCTCATGTCTACCAGACTTTAAATCCAAGCCCAGAACCTCTATTCTGTGTCCTTTATTAATATCTCCCCACAGCACTACTACTACTAACTACTGCATTATCCTTTGAACTGATGTGCTCTAATGATCTATATCACCAATTTTAGAAGCTAGCTTCTTTTTTAAAAAGATAAAAAAGAAAAAGGCTCAAACTGGTACCGATGTTTTCCCAGACCACAGATCTGTTTAAGAGTAGAGTCAAAATCAGACCTCATATTTCCTCTTCTCAACTGCTAATTCTGGTTCTTAAACCATGGAATAGATAAATGAGTAAGTTGGAAAGTTAGCAATTTAAGAGTTAAATTAGTTAAGGGTTTGAAAATACGCTTGGATCATAATGATGCCAACCACCCATTTGTAAAGAATGAGCAGTTTTAACTAGAATTGGGATAGTTTACAGTGGGAAAAGATGCTATAAATCATTAAAATAGGATCCCCTCATTTTATAGGTAATAAAACCAAGGCCCAGAAAGAAAATGTATGATGGGAAGTCCAAACAGCCAAACTCAAACTAAATCCCAGGACTCCTAGTTTCCAATCCAGGGTTCGTTTTACTACAGCATCTTCCCATTTAGTGCTTATACGGAAATAAGGCAGTAAGTCTAAAGCAAAACAATACCAGCAGCAGTAAGACAACAAAACCCCATTTAGCATGCCTGTTTACATACAAGTGTACATATGTTGTACATACATACAAATATTCAAGCACATTTGAATAAATGTGCTCTGACAGTGATTTGAAAATATCTAAGCTTATGGGAAAGTAAAATCAAAAAGGAAATTGAAGACAAATCAGATGCTTTCTTGTACATTCTTTTAAACTCAGAGTGTTACAGTCTTCTATAGGTAGAAAACTTAGGCAATAGTTTTTTAATATAAAAAAAAAAAAAATCAGAAATAAGGAAGATAGACCAGGTGCCGAAGGGCAGGGGTTAAATGAGTTTACACACTAACGTTCACTTTACTAATTTTCCTAAATGAGCTTTTTCCTCTACAGAGTCTAAACAGAGTGTCTGGGTCTGTTTTTCCCATGTGTACATAACCAAGTTGCCATTTTCTGGCAAACGACCTTTGGACAGGAAAGGCCTTCTCTCCTTGAAGGCCCATAACCTGCACAAACACAGCATCATCCGGTGCAGGAGGCTGAGTCTACAATCCTAACACAGTCAAGTGGACATGCAAACATTCTTTCCATCCTCGTAGGACTGTTTGAATGAGTCATGGAAAATTAGAGTGTCAAATGTGTTTCCCAGCTGATTTCAAGCCTGTGATAGTTTTGTAGACCCATTCCTGGGCATAAAAATCAAGGGCCCAACTGCCAGAGAGAATAGAAGGCTGATATACCAGTAAGTCTTCTATGTACCAGGATAGGCTTTAAACCATACCCCCCCACATAAAAGCTAAATTTACCTGGGTTGTGGTGATAAGGGAACACATTAAAGAAAAGAAGGTAATCACCTAATATTAGTTTTGTTTGTTTGTTTGTTTGTTTCTGAATCCTGCAACAGTATCAGACCAAACTTGCGTTGGAAAGGCTTTATCTGGCTATTATTTTCATCAGACTCCTCAAGGCCATCTCAAACTATAATGACAAGAAGAGAAAGAAAAATGGTCAAACTATATGTTGAGATTCCTAAGTCCTTTGGTATCATTGCTTCATTTATAAAAAGAAAAAGCTATACAAATATTTATAATCTATAATTGTATACCATGACCTATTGGAGGAGGGATAAAGAAATTCTAGATTCCATTTCCATAAAACCCTGCTAAGTGTCTCATTTAAGTAAACCAAGTCTATGTTTTCATTAATTATCTCTTATTTTTATTTAGTTTTTTGGTGATCAACCCCATTCAGCTGATGATACAATTCATACAAATGGAGCTTTAAGATGGCTCCCTTCCTGCCTCTCTCTAATCAGATTGTCCTTCTTCATTCCTTCCTGAATAGAAATTCTAAGCACCCCGACCCTCATATAAACGTGTGTGCCTGTCCTTCCTACAGATCCTCCCACTATCACAGAATCCAAGAGCAATGAAGCCACCACAGGACGACAAGCTTCACTCAAATGTGAGGCCTCGGCAGTGCCTGCACCTGACTTTGAGTGGTACCGGGATGACACTAGGTACGTGCCAAACCTACCATCCCCCGTGACTCCACTGCATGGGCCTGGGGGCACCCGAAGCCCCACAACAAAGCCAAAGCCAAGCCAGTTGTAATTGTGTAGAACTATATTCTCACACTCTTCCTTTTTAATATCTCTTATCAAATTCTTTGGGGCCTGTAGCTCTTAAGCTGAAGCCCAAAAGCAGTCAGGTAAAATATGAAAACAGTTCAACGGGTAGCTTTCACCTGCATGTCTTGCCTGTAACAGAAACTCAAACCCATTCCCTAGTTTTCTCTGTTGATGGACATTGATTCTGATAATATGGCATTGCACAATTAAAATAGGAATTGGGCATGGAACCACAAATCCTAGCTACTTCCTTTCTCTCCTTTTCCTCCAGTGTCAGGTTAGGGAAAGAATTCCTAAGCTAAAACCTTCACCAGTGTTCCTTTCTATTCTTCTGTTTTTGAACTCTTAGGATAAATAGCGCCAATGGTCTTGAGATTAAGAGCACGGAGGGCCAGTCTTCCCTGACGGTGACCAATGTCACTGAGGAGCACTATGGCAACTACACCTGCGTGGCTGCCAACAAGCTGGGGGTCACCAATGCCAGCCTAGTCCTTTTCAGTAAGTATGCCAAAGCAGGGCCCAACTTGGTGGAATTAAATTGACTTTTCACATGAAAAACATGAAAACCGTACCCTTATCTATTAAAGGTTCACTTAAACATAAATAAGGATATATGCACTGAAACAAAAATGCAAGGTTCTCAGTCCCTGTGCATAGGAGAGATTTATAAATGGAGCAATTTCTCTCTATAGTCTTTCTTACTTCTGATAACTGCCTTGTTTGTTTTCCTTAGTTTTTGTTTTGTTTTGTTTTTTCCTGGTTAAGCTGAAATAATATTCAGAGAACAGTAGTCTCTTTGGCAGTGGTCCTTTAAGAAGCAGAGGTGATGTAAAAGCCTGGAAATGGATAACTGTGTGTGTGTGTGTGTGTGCGTGTGTTTTGAAGGCAGTGATAAGAGTGATTGAGGAAGAAATATTCAGTGAGAATAGATAAGGTACTGAGAGAAGGGAGAGGCTGGAAAAAGAAAGTACATTTTGGCCGGGCGCGGTGGCTCAAGCCTGTAATCCCAGCACTTTGGGAGGCCGAGACGGGTGGATCACGAGGTCAGGAGATCGAGACCATCCTGGCTAACACGGTGAAACCCCGTCTCTACTAAAAATACAAAAACTAGCCGGGCGAGGTGGTGGGCACCCGTAGTCCCAGCTACTTGGGAGGCTGAGGCAGGAGAATGGCGTGAACCCGGGAGGCGGAGCTTGCAGTGAGCTGAGATCCGGCCACTGCACTCCAGTCCGGGCGACAGAGCGAGACTCCGCCTCAAAAAAAAAAAAAAAAAAGAAAGTACATTTTTAACAACACAAGAGGAAGGGTGGAATAAATGATTAAAACGTAAAATCTAAAGGAGGAAAAATGGTTGCAGAAAGTTTTCTGTATGACAGTAAGAGACATTACTTTTCTGATATATTTTTAGAACAGAGATGGAATGGTAGGAAAGGGGAACATTTCTGAAGACCAGAGAAGATCCTGAAAGTATACCAAGGAGGGCGCAGTCATTCTAAAGTCACTGATGTTAATAGGAGACCCCACCTTGGAGTCCTGCTCTTTAGCAGCAAGTTAGAGTCAAATCTCTCACTCCCAGCTTTGTTGGGCAGGTGACCATGAGCACAGCAGAAGATACCCTCTGAGAAACAGAAGGATGCTAAATGGAGTCACAAGAAAATGATAACATTTGGAATAGAGACACATTTATCAGAATAAGCAAAATAAATCAAAAAGTTAGCTCATGCTGAATCAGAAAGTTCATCTGGACTAAAGGGAAAAGTCCAAAATAAGTACTGTTATTATTTTGGAATAACAAACCACTAAGTTGTTTTTTTTCTGCACAGATTCTATTGGAAAAACAGGAAATGCTATGACCAGAAGAAATGTTTCTATCTTGCTATATTCCATTTAGATGAGCCTTCGAGAAAAAAATATTCTTAGGAAAAAATCAATTTAAGTGAGAGTTCTCTTGAAATGTAGTGTTAAAGCCATTTTAAAACTGTTTAAGATCCAACTCCATTTATAAAAGCAACAACCACAAATGACTCTAACTTTGGCCTTTAGTTTCTCATTCATAACTCTCATTGACTTCAGTCTGTGACAGTTTGATGAGATACAGTTATACAAATGCTGCCTCCACACGAAGTTTAAAATTCACAACATGTTTACTTGTCTCCAAAGACCAAACATCAGTATTCTTTGCCTCAACTAGAGACATCAATATTCCTAAGACATTTGAGAATATACTTCTTAAGAACTGTAGTTACCTGATTCATTCCTAACATTAAGGATTCCATAAATGCTAGCAGGGGGAAACCAGCCTCAACTGGGAATTTAAGATTTACCAAGTCTAAGTTGACCTGGCTAAGTAGAACAACATACATTTAAACACTTAAAAAGAAGGTTGTTTAGAGATTAGTAAAGAGAAGATAGAACAACTGGATGAGTTACAGAAAGCGAGCAATTATACATTTGCATTAAAGTATATTTTCTTTCTATTTAACCTAGACTAAGAACTATGCTAATGATATTTTTCAAATAATAAATAAAATATCGCCTATAGCCTGAGAGAGAGGAAAGGGAACGAGGCTGGAAGGATGGAATACTTGAGGGAGGAGGGAAAGTGAGCATAGACTAGGTCAAAGGCAATGAGATCCTGCTACAGGTCATGGAAGGTAACATCAAGCCCTACAATACCAATGCCCTTAACCCAGTAAAATTGAGAAATGTCAAAAATCTTACAGAGTTTCTGTTTGTAAGCTGAAAATCAGGGAATAATCAGTGTATCCTATCACACTGCCCTTTATGATTTAGTAGAAGTCACCCTCCATTATACATTTGAGGATTGTGTGGTGCAGTGATTAATGATGTACTTCCTGGTGGTCCCTCACAGGCACTACCATAGTTGTGTCTTTGGCAGCATGCAGAGGCATCACATGCATCAGCATTTGGTTTAGAATAGATGTCCCACTTTTACGGGAAAGTTAGGAGGTATAATCCTTACTGAAAAATAGAATATGAAAGATCATTAGGCTTTGAGGTAAAAAGGAACTATTTGAATTGCAGAATGTTGTCAAATCTATTGCACTATTTCTTAGATCCAAGGCCAAAGAGCAAACATTTTGGGGGAGAAGCTCTCCTTCTTTTGTAGCAGGACTGGCAGTCCCTCCACCCACCCACCCACCTACCACCAGTTAGTTTTGGGAGGTCCATTGTTACAACCTGCATAGCTAGAACCTTGTATTTCACAGAGTTCTAAAAGAAAAGAAAGGAAAAGAGAGGGAGGCAGATAAAAGAAAGGAAAGATGGATGGATGGATGGATGGATGGATGGATGGATGGATGGAAGGAAGGGAGGGAGGGAGGGGGGAGGAAGAGAGGGAGGGAGGGAGGGAGAGGAAAAAATAACAGTACATGTGTGGGTCAATTGTCTGCTACTTATATTCAAATAAATGGGATTAATGGGGAAAGGAAGACACTGTGCGAGTGTCAGCAGAGGTAATTTTCCACAGAACAGAGTCAGGAGGGGAGAAATGCTCAGGGGCAGTTGTCTGTGGCCGCAACCCTGATGGAAGCACTGTGTGGGCAGCAGGGTGCTCTGCTGACCAAGCCAGTCCAGAGAATAACAGGCAGCTGGTGAGCTTCTGCCAGCCAGCAGCAGCAGCAGGTAGAGACTCAGAGCCAGAGCCCCTGAAGAGTTAGCGATTATTCATCTTCATTGGTGTGTCAGCGCATTTTCAGCCGTATCCACCACAGTGATGAGCTGACTTTTCACACAGTGTCAACTTGCGGTCACATGCATACATATACTTCCCCACTCTCTATTCAAATACTGATCTCCAGAGGGGTCAAAATCATGGAATGAGAGTATAAGAATACATTGCATTCATAGTAATTTTTCCCCGAGCTGGTGGAAGCATTCCTTTCTCATTCATCTAGTTCTCCACATATTCTAGCACTGTGTCTGTCAAAGATCCACACTACCTCAGTCGGTATAACCAAGTAATGCCCTGTATATCTTTTTCTTTATCCTTGGGCTAAGCATTACCTTATCTAATGTTTTGAATACATTAATCCAATGGCACAATGTATGAGCAAGGATTTGGCTCCCTAGTCTTTGTCAGACAGGGGGATATGCATGACATGGATGAAAACTTGGACTTCAAGTGATGCCAAGACAAGTTCCACCATCTGCATAAGTAACATAACAGACTGTGTTTCCAGACTGATAACTAAAATTCACCCACAAAGATGATAGGTGTATCTTGTTTCATGCTCTTGTTGAGTTAGATTTAAAATAACGGACATGGAGGAAGAAAGGGTGACAGGTGATAATTTAAATGTTGTCACTTCTTATTAAGTGAGTACAATGTACTCTGCAGTATATGCACTGTGCTAAATGTTTCACATACATGATCTGATTTTTAAAAATTATATTTTTGTGTCAGAAATGGGTCTTGCTATGTTGCCCAGGCTGGAGTGCAGTGGCTATTCATAGGCATGATTCCACTGCTGATGAGCATAGGAGTTTTGATCTGCTCCATTTCTGACCTGGGCCAGTTCGACCCTCCTTAGGCACCCTGTTGGTCCCCGACTTCTGGGAGGCCACCTTATGAAATTTAGTGCAACACCCAACCAGCATAGCACACTGCAGCCCAGAACTCCTGAGCTAAAGCAATCTTCCCACTTCAGCCTCCTGAGTAGCTAGGACTACAGGCATGCATCACAACAACCCTACTATGTACTTGTGTTTCTCCATTACATAGAAAAGTTAAGTGACCAGTGCAACTAAGTAAGGCTGAGCTTGAGATTTAAATTCATGTAGTCTATTTTGAGAGTCCAGGCCCTAAATCAACACATTATCTGCATTTGTGTATGTAGGCATAAATATTAGGAGATATATCTTATAAGTTAGGAAGTGAGCAGAATCTATTTGTTTTTCTCCTTTTTTCACTCAATGAGGTCTTTCCACTGTCTTTATACTGCTCCATCCCTTCCCACCCAATGGCACTGCTTGTGTTGCCTCCCACTTCCGTTTTCATTAACCCCCAGTAGCCTGCTACCACCAGGTTAGTTCAGTGATTGACTTCTCTTTGGCATGTTGACGTTCTCAGTGAATATTCCAGCCTGGTAGTCAGCGTTTGGTCTAGGAGGAGAATAAGGAGGAGAATTTTCCCACACATTAAAGAACAATCCCACTGATTGATTACCTTGTGCCTTAGAGAAATGCATGGATTATAAAGGTCTTTTGAGGCTTTTGAGTACAAAAGAATAAAAATACAAAAAAAAAAAAAATCTACACTGGGCTTTGCTGCATCCACGTGTAGGAGGTGTTTTTAATTTTCTTTTTAAACTTTAAAATATCATTAAGTTGTAAAGCCGTAGTTGACTACATTTCAAGTACTACCAGAGTAATCCAGCGCTAGAGGGAGTCTTTATAATGAGGGCCTCCCCGTTTTCTTTAAGAAGCATTTTGTTATCAGAAAGACTTGCTGTTTAAACATACAGCATTTGATGATGCTAGTCAAGACTTGGCAAAGCCTAGGCCAAACACAGTGGGTCAAGCCCGTAATCCCAGCTGAGGCTGAGGGGGGTGGATTTCTTGAGTTCAGGAGTTCGAGACCAGCCTGGGCAACATGGCAAAACCCCATCTCTACCAAAACTACAAAAAAATTATCCAGGTATGGTGGCGTGCACCCGTGGTCCCACCTACTCAGGAAGCTGAAGTGGGAGGATTGCTTGAGCCTGGGAGGCAGTGAGCCAAGATCAGGCCACTGCACTCTAACCTGGTTAACAGAGTGAAGATTTGGCAAAGCGTTTTAACCAGCTACTTTAAGATGCCACACAATAAAACAGCTTGAGCTGCTATTTACCGACATGTAGTTTGAAACACTAGATGCAAACTCCTTAAATGCGTTCTCTGTGGATACATTTCTCCTCCCCTCGCCCACCCACTTAGCAGGTAAGAAACCAAAGCTCAGTTAAGAGACCTTGCTAAGAGCCATATCATATAGTACTAGCGCCAACCTTATAGTTCTGTTCCCACTATCTCCCAATCAGCTGCTAAGCATGTTATCCTCCTCAAGTAGCAGCAGCTAAAGGAGAAGTGCATAGCACCAAGGGTTCTGCCCTCCCTTACTTTTGAAAATCAAAAGTTGGAAAATTTCTTTTTCCTTATAAAGTGGTATTTACTTCACTTTCCACTCTTACAGGATCCTGCAAACCCTAGCATAAAACAGCAGCAGAAAAATGCTCAAAGAATAAGAATGAAAACCGAGAAAGAGAAGCATCTAAGGAAAGATACGTGAATAGGATGGAATTAAGAGAAAGAGAACAACTAATGGGGCGTGATAGGCCTAAGACGATGATAACAAGGTGGAGCTAAGACAGTGATAATAAGCTGAGAAGCAGTTGAAAGGCACTGAAAGGAGGGTGGGTGAGATGGTTTAGCAATATAAATGGTCATGTGGAAATAAGGGCAGAGTGCATTTACCCAGCTGTGAACAGCATGATGAGAAAATATTAAACTGAGTCATTTAAACAGTCTGAATAATAATAGTAATAATAAAAATAAAATTCAGTAGAAAGAGTATAATATGGGACAGTGGTCTCCAACTGCTACATAAATGCTAAAAGCAGTTTAGCTATTTATTCGCAAAGCTGGAAACTTAATACCAAATAACCAGTGGAGGCTTAAACCATTTTTCTACTTGACACTTGTGTAACTAACATACAATTGTTAGTTGTTGCTGTTGACCTGCTTCATCTTAATGGACTTAGGAAACTTTCATATTTAAGTGACAACTTCAGCCAAGTTAGAGAAAAGCTGACTCTGCAAGGAGACTGAGTTTTCTCAGTGTCCGGATGTATCCAGTGCCCAAAGTCCAGGTAAAATCTACTCTTTCTAAGCATATGGCACAAGATGATAGGCTATCAGATTTGAATATGCACATATGCTTTTCTCATTGTGGTTTTGATTTTTGTTGATTTTCATTTTCCATTGGTCTTTATTTAATCAAGCTGCTAGGAGAAACACAGAAAAGTGTGCGATAATTATGTTACACTATCATATAATTTTGGAGTTAGCAAACAATACATCCCTAATATTCCATTCTATATTTCTGAAAGAGCCTCAGAAGAGGATTTAAGCTTAGGTCTTTCATGAGATAAATGAAGGCCACCCTAAATTCTGAACTCTGTCAGTACATTCTACTTATGTTCAGTAGCTTATGTATGGGACTATCAGATACTTTTAAGCTAAGACCTCAGTGTTCAAAAGAAAAGTACTTCTTATTATACTCAACAGGATGTATCACCAAGCAAATTGGATTGGTTGATCAAATTTCAGGTGAGATTGTATTATAAAAAGAGGGGGAATTAAGGAATAGACTGAAAATAAAATTATATCATGCTAAGAAATGTATTACCTTGACATTGCTCCTCTACTTGGTATCAGTAATGCGGAAGTAAAAACCTGAGGGAAAAGTTGAGCTAGTATTGCCCACAGTAAATTCTTCAAATGCTTGGCTAAAACTGATGTGAACTATAGGGCTTGGAGAGAGGAAAGAAATCTGTAGCTGACACATGTTCATCTGTCATGAGCTAAAGAGATGAGAACCAAGACCAAGATGTATCACCTGAATTTGATCACGATTATAAACACCCTCAACTTCAACTCTCTAAAAGATCTAAAATCTTGATGGTGGGTTTTTTCCAGTAGGATTCTGTATGTAGGGTTGCCACAATCTGATATTGTCCTCCTACACTAGCTAAACTTTTTAAACGCTCTGCATTTTTAATTTCGTTAATAAATTTCTTTGATAGTTTAATATTAATAGGAAGTACAGAGAAATGTTTTGTGAGAGATATGATCCTGTAAGCATGGAAATTCATCTGTTGTATAATTGTTTGAATAACTAAACATGAGAAAAAAATATATATATATACTATTTAAAATCTCCATGATGATTACTATTTTTTCCCCTTTAGAACGTGTTTTACCCACAATCCCCCACCCCATTCAAGGTCAGTATGATTTTTATCACTGTAGCTCTCTTCCTGGGTCATTCTCCATCACCTTTAACATGCACAAAACACACAAAGGGGGGAAAACACATTCATAAAATTCACATACAGTGTAAATCATTTTTTTCCCTTAAACCTTTTTAGAAAAGCCAATTAGTTGCTTCCAACACCAGTTGAATAGGCGTGGAACAAGACTATTATCTGACTCATCTTCAAACTGGTCAGTAGCTGTGAAGGCAATACTAAACTCAGCAAGCAATTTTTTCCTACAGTCAATATTTATTACAAGTAACTAGGAACTCACCTACTTGGGACACAGCCAGTTAAATTCTCTAGACACAAAAATACCGGTTCTCTGACTGACTACCCTCATGGTTGAAAGTCTATACAATCCAAATCTGAAGTCATTGGTATTACTTGTAAAAATTAATGTATATGCTGCTAAAGGTTAATCAACTCAACCGGATTATAACAAAGATGTTATTTTTTCTTAAAATCATGGCCAGTTCATGGGTTTTTTTCTGTCCTTTTAAATATACCTGTCTTAGAAAACACAAATGAAAAAACAAGATAATCATTCTGAATTCCTTTTCTTAAACTTTCTATGCACTTAAATTAAATTTTGCCTCCTACATTGTATTTAGATGCAAGGTGCAGGCACAACTTTCTAGCTTAAGGCTATTTAAAGGGAAATTGGCAAATAAAACAATATAAAAAATCTGAAATGAAACCAACCTACCATTGAAATTAAATTCCAGAAAAGTGATTTGCAAATAGCACTCAAAGACCTGAGAAAAAACGGAAACTAGGCCATGCGGGGCCTAGCGTGGAAAAAATAAATCCAATTAAACAAGATTATCATACACACGATAAAGGCAATGTGCTCAGAATTAAAGGTAGAAGGCTGCTGTTTTATAAGTTTGAAGATGAATCATGTTTCATTAACATTTGTCCAAACTATAAATTCTTGCAAACTTGTGTGTAGATATTCAGTGTCAATAATGCAATGTTTTGCATGTATATGCATTCACATATGCAAATGTATTTTAATTATTTTTGAACTAAGGATTGCAAGGTTTCAAGGATCAACAAGACAGCTTAATAAGCGTTATTATCAAATTTTAAAAAGAGGACAAACTATTTTTAGTGTGAAAGCTTAGAACTCTGTTGAATTAAAAAAAAAAAAATTTCCTAAAACAATGAAATCTGTTTCTAATCCAGCCACTAAAAATAAGACTGTTAAAATGTGCCTGTTTTTCAGACTCAACATGATACTTACTGTTAATGGAAAATATCCCATTTTGAATTCCTGACATGCCACAATTATTTTAACACATTTATGTTCTAGTGTTGCTACAGAGATTGACACCACTTTATCATGTTGCCATCTTGCAAATATCCTGATACAAAAAACACACACATATGCATTTGTACCATTGGATAGCATTTTCAAAGAGGTCATGCCCCATCTGAGATGAGCTTTGTATAGTATCACTGTGACTCTAGTTATCCTTTGTGAGAGCAGTTCTACAGCCACCAACTCAAATATTTATCTGATCACGCATTATGATATATGTAACTTTAAACAAAGTGAAGCCAGACACCGTTCACAAAGGGCAGCTGTCGGATACTGAAAAACAGTCTGGACTAGGGATGATGGAGCATGAGGGATTTTGTTGAACTTCATATTTCCCACAAACTGAACTGTTGATTGGAGAATGACCCTAGTTTGATTTTTACATTGTAGGTAGACTGTAGTTAGCTTTCTTAGATTCGATAGTTTTTAGAGAATATAGTTTATCTTATACTAATACTTTGGTCCTCTGCTAGTGGAAATTGAAAAGCTGTTCATTAAGACTTGGGATGGCTGGCGTGAGAGTTTGCTATACAAAGATATAAGTTTTCTGTTCTTTACGAGGACTTTAACTTCCTAGGGATTGAATCACTTTTCTTCTCGTCTTTCCAATCGAGGTTAACCCAAGTGAAATGCAGCTTCCCATTGAAAGAAATACTAACAATAGGATGCTTCAGCCTTTTTATGGTGCCAATTAAGTACCCAAATATCTATGAGAAGCACGCCTCACTGTGGTCATAGCTATAATGCAAGGTATCTTCATTTAATTGAATATCATATATTGTCACTATCTTTGTGAACTCTTAAATTTCATTCCTAAAATATCAATTGTCTCTTAGAAATTGGTTGATGTAAAATAGCCTAAAATTTTTAAGACAATTAATTTCCTTAAGGTGTTTTGAAAGTGGGTGTTTCAAAAGTTACAAAAATTTTTTTTCTGCCTTCCCGTTATAAAAAGGAGAACTTTCTTTCCTAATTTCCAACCTCACAAAGATATATGTTTCATTTCAGCTGCTTTATTGTTAATATCTCTCATTGGAGGATCTTCCCTCCTACCCCCACTTTACATGGCTCATCAAACTGACTGGGGATGCACAGCAGAGTCGCAGCAGGAACGCAGTCCTAAACCCCTTCAAGCTGTGATTAAACAAAAACAAGGCTCAATAAATCAAACGCATTTCCCTTGGGTTTCCTTCATCATATTGCTTGATTTTCTGCAGCGATAATAATAATACTGGAATTCCACCAATGGGTAATTTATATTGACTGTGGCCAATCAGAAATTTCCGAATGTCCTTCCCCCATCTGCCAAAAACAAAACAAAATATAAAACCAGTTTGCTTCCCTGCTCCTTCGTTTAAAAGATGTAAATAAAATAGTGTTTTATCCTTGATCTGTTTCTGATAGGTGTTTTCTTCCATTAATTTTAATTTAGCTTTATTTATTCTGAAATGAGTTCTGAATTGCATAAATTTGCATAAATACCTCCGACTATATTGCTGCAGAAAATCCACTGAATTGCAAAATGAGGAAAGAGTCAGCTCTCAATGTCTGGGGGAACTTTTCTCACTTTGTGAGGCTGACATTGTTTCCTGAGGTTTCTGGGTACTGAGCAATGGTACTAGGTTTCTGGGTACTAGGCACAATGATCAGTTTACTTGTGCCTAGCTCTTCTTCATAATGGAAGTGCGCCCAGAGACACTCACATTGAGGACCATAGGTTCAGAATGAAGTGTTGAAACCGCCTCCGAAAATTAAAAAGAAGTGAAACAAGGGGCAAGGACAAGGGCAAACAACCGTTTTGTTTATGTAACGTTCAAGCAAAAAATTCCCTTGAGCGTGGGGCTCTCTGGACTCAATCAGCCTATCCCTTTCTGATCACTGCCACTTTGAAACAAAACAAAACAAATTCTGGAATGTGTCTCACTTGTTTGCCTCCCATCTGATTATTTATCCCAAGTGAACAGCCTTTCCATTCACTAACCCCGTGTGGCAAGTGGGTTTGGGAAATGTTGAGATTATCTTCCAGGTTCAGGCATGGCACCGGGTTTGTTCACAGCTGCTTGCCATTCCATCCCTGTTTTTCCATTGATCAAATGCATTGCACATGGCTGGGTTTGCATGATTAATACAGCTGTCCAAAGCTTTTTCAGAAAACAAAACAAACCCCCCCTCCAAAAATTAAAGTTTCGAAAGAAATTAAAATCCAAACCACAAACAAGCGAGGCTTGCAGAAATCTGAAGTCGGCCTGGCATGTCTTCTCCCTAAGGGAGACTGATGTTCCTACAGGCAGGCCTGGCATCAGAACAGCTATATCCTAGCTACAGTCAGAGGAGTGGGTACACCCGCCCTCACCTGGCATTCCCAGTAATAGGTTCTTGAAATCAAATTCCAAAAAGATGAGAGGTAAAATGGGAGAAAAATTTTGAACATATCCCATGCTGTGAAGATCACTGAATAATTTCCAGTTTCACTTATTTTCTGTAGAATACCATCCTTAGTATTAAAAAGAAAAAGCTTCTTTTCAGCTCCTTAATACAACAGTATTTTTCTTTGTTTAATAATGGTAATAATAATAATAACAATAGTTAACATACATAATGGCCTTCTAATGTACCATTAGAGTTTTAAGGGCTTTTGCCTATATTAACTCCCAAAACCCTGAGAAAGAGACATGAAACTTTCTCCCACACTTTTTAATGGTCAAAGGACACCTAAATTTCAACCTACCCATTATTGCACCCAGGCACATAAACAAATCTATAGTATATTAATAATCACCCTTATGTATACATTCATGTTCATTAGATATGCATCTTTCCAATGAATTTTAAATGTTCATGGAATTTGTTTTATGTATTACAACGTTTATAACTCAGTTACTTTAACGTCTACACAGTTTTACAAAATCTATTTTCAATATGCTTAGCACAGTGAGCAAACACTTATGCCCAAGTTACACAGATTTATATGAAAGCATTCATCTTTTAAAAACATGAGCAGAGCTATCTGGCATCGGCACATCTAATTTCACACACTTATTCAGGTTGATTTACATATATACCTCTATTAATCATGGATAATTACTAGCATTGTTCCTGTAATTCAGTGTTTCCAACTGTGAAATGGGAAAGAAATTATATTTTTCATGCCTACAAGCTCAAAGTGGTATTTTAAATAATATACAAAAGAGAGCTTCAAGTTCCTAGAAAGAATTTAAAATAATCATATTCAGATACACATGTGTCCTATAATTTTTAAAAGCACTGATATTGGCAAGTATACTCATATCATATTGCACGAACATAAGCTAGATATAAGTTCAATGTGCTCTTATTATATTTTGATGTATTATGGATTCTAAGGACTTCTGAAATCCCCACACTGCTCAAGTTTTAATGTAGAAGCATCCTAAGGCCAAATAAAAAATATTTTTCATTATTTTCTTACCAATATCATAATATTACATTTAAGAAGAACTGCAAAATTGCACAGTTCCTTGTTGTGTGGCACACACACTTTCAGCGGATGCCCTTCATACATATTACCACATAACTGCCAAACCATCAGCCTAAAGGACCTGCCCTTTTTGCTGGTCAAGGGTATAAAGTATGTCCTAGGAAGGATTTCCCTTCTTAAATACTTCTCTCCTTCCCACTGGCTGGCAGAAACAAGGATTTTGTTTCTACAAATAGAATTTAGGCAGCCATGTCAGCACCAATTTCCAACAAAATGATTGGCTCTGATTAATACACATGAAAATTATTGAGTTGACCTTCATACCTCATTCCCTGGCTCCTTTATGGGAACAATAGTCTGATTTCCTTCTGATTTTCTTTACTGGTTAGAGACTCAAGTGGGATAATTGTACCAATATTTCATGTGGAATCAATAGTTCACTCATCAATCCAATGATTTTGACACCGTGTAATAGGTGAGGTTTTCTCCCCATTTCTATGTCTTATCTCCCCCCACCTCTTTACTCTTTACTCTTCCTTCTACTCTGCTTCCTAAAGTTCTCTCCCCTGCTAAAAGTTTCTATCAAGAATAAATCCAAAATTTATTCACACCATTATTTAAATGTTCAACAAGGGCTTGGAAGTGTTATTTCTCTCAAAATTTACATTTAGCTTCAAGCTAAATGACTAAAAATCCTACAGAGTCAATTTAAAGATAGGAGAATGTTTAGTCCTAGAACTCCCTCCTAATGCCTTTTCCTGCTTTTCGGCTCTGGATCTGCCTGTACCAGTCAGCCTTTCCTGGTGATCTCCCTGTCCTTAATGCCTTGCTGTGCTATGTAGATGTCTAGAGCCAGCAGGGATTTGAAAATAAGTATTTTTTTTTTTCAAAAAATCCAAGCTTCCACTAAATTTTAATTTGACAGAAATATTGCTCTTCTATGATCTTTATAGAAAAAAAAATATTTCAAAGTAACAGTTACATTTGGGGATTAGGTTTAAGTAATTGGCAGTCTTGTCTTTTTAATTAAAAGGAATAAAGCTGCCTAAGAAGAGCTCAATGAGATTTGCAGCAGAAAATGTTGGCATGCTGCCCCAAAGGGTGAGAAGACCAGGATCTTGATGGACAGAAAACTGACATAGGCTCCTCTGGTCTTTAGAGTGCACGGCAGCACTGCTTGCTCTCGAGTCTACCTCATGTGCCAGTTAGCATAAGCATAGCAGTCAACTGTGAGAAAGATTGCTGTGTGTAGACAGGAAGGAAGTCCTTCCTTTGGGAACTGAGTTCTGGGTTCAGAGACTCTATGGAGCGATAGAGGAAACAAACAAAAAAACAACAGCAAAGAAACTCCTCCAAGTATTAAATCATCAAGATAGTCCCAGCCCCTGAAAAATGTCTTCTCATAACCCAAAAAGTATAAACCTTAATTTTAATCTGTTCCTTGGCTCCTTTCTCTAAATTTTCCACCGTATTTACCAGGCATTACCTATGCATGTTCTCTTTGACATCTTTCAAACAAAACCAAAGAAAAAGTTTTGATAGTAATAACATTCACTTCTAAACACTGATTACTAGCCATGCAAGCACCACTAAGCCATTATCCCATCTATCTGGAGAAAGCATCAACTTCTGAAGAGGCAAGATACAAATTAAGCTTAGTAACAATTTCCCTTATACAGTCATTCCAGCCTCATGATATTCTTTCATCATCACAAGTTATTTGTAGGTATTAAACTAAACAAGCACCTTTATGGGGAAAAAAAATCAGTGTAAGAGATCCCACCTTACACCTCCCCTTGTATACTGCTGTGAAGAAACACACCTGCCAAGTAAGAACACAGCATGGCATAATGAGTTTGGAATTCCAATTTAAGGTTTTCCTACATACTAAGATGTATGATGGGAGGAGGCAGACTACTCACTAGGACTCCACAGAGAATGTCAGCTTATATCCACCACAGATCAGTGGGGGAGAGACCTTACAAGTCATTTATCATGCTTCCTAATTGGACCCTGGGGAGCCAAGCACTGCCATAGTTTACTCTACAGTTGCGCTTATCCCTGAGCTGATTGTAAGAGAAAATGCTTCCCACATCTCTGTAACACATATGTATGATTAGCACCCAGACATTACCACTAACATGGTATCTTTACTGTCAATCACAGCTAATAGTTCATTCTACTTTTTATCTGCCCCATACTCGCAATAAAGATTCTGACTTAAGCACCCACCTTCTAAATCTCGGAATCTCAGTATGACTTTTTTTAACGGCCTAAAAAGCCTAAATAGACATTTGGGGGCAATAGTAGCATCTTGTAGGGAAAAAAAAAAGCAGTAGAAGGTAGCCATACCTTGGCCGAGTGTCCATTCTGTTTACCCTCCCATGCGCTTTAGCTCACACAGCAGCAAGCATTCCCAGCCATGTTTTATGTTGGAAACTTGCTTGGCCATTCTACAATGGTTTTTCAACTATACATGTGGGTTTTGTATGAGTTGGAAGCTGGGGATGTTTGGAGAGCAGAAATAGCTAGAAACAAAACAAACCAAACAAAATGAAACCAAGCAGTAACTTGCACTTCTCTGTTGAATTGCAAGCTAGAGTAACTTGGGAAATGTGTTTTCTTTTCCTCCCTTGAGTTCCAGAACACAGGTAAGTTTATCGCTGACAGCTGTTAAGTGCAGCAGTGCTAAAAGAAAACAACAAAAAGACGGAATGATCCCATTCATTGGAGACTGGTCTTCCATTGGGGGATCAATCTTCCCATTCTAACTTGTAAATAGTAGGATTTTTTGTTCTTTATTTAGATGTACTCTCCACTTGCTCTTGCCTTTGCTTTGTAGAGTTTCTTTTAGAGGTCACGTTTTCTTTTCATTATGATTTCTGATCATTAGGAGCACAAGAAAGAGGTTCATTCTTGATAAGCAGTTAAAACTCATTTTTTGGCACAGATTAAGTTAACGTGACATGCTCCATATCTAGATGACACCATTCATTTACTCAAAGAAATATCTTAGTATTTGCTCTGAGCTGGGTTTTGGGGATGACAAAGGAGAATGAAGCAGGTACAGCTTCTGCACTAAGAGGGTTTACAGATCAAATGGAGAAGAAGCACTTAATGAACTAAGCAACCACAGTAAACTTTAAGTCCATGTAAAGATAACTATGAGGTGTTTGGGGAGAACAAACCAGGGCACATTAGCTAGTCTGGGCTGGTCAGGGAAGACTTCCGGGTCAAAGTGAAGTTTAAAAGACAGAAAGAGGAGAATCGGGGGAAGAGAAGGACAACCCAGTACCTGTAAAGGTCCAGAATCCAGAAAGAACTTAACTCACAGGGATCCACTATAAAGCCTAATACATTTTTTAAATCTAAAAAAATAATAGTTTTTACCTAATAGTTTATTCTCTCTTGCATCTGGCCTGTTTACAAAAAGAAATAAACAAGATAAACCTAGTGGAGTTAAAGGTGAGGAATTTCTATAATTAACAACAATGTATGTACATTTCAGAATAGCTAGAATACTTCAAATATTTCTAGCAAAAAGAAAATATAAATATTTAAGGTGATGGATATCCCAATTACACTGATTTGATGTTTATACCTTATATGAATATATCAAGTTTTTTTAAAAAAAGATAATTTCTAGAAAAATACAAATAAAGATTAGAGATTGGGCATTTTCACCTGTATTACACTCAGGACCAGGAAGAGCACTTGTGGGCTTAATTGTATAGACACACATTGATATTATGTACTGTGTGGCAGGTAGCAGTATTTAGGTTAAGCTTTCTGGAGGATACTGATAGCCTGTTATCTAGCAGAATGTCTAGAGAAAACTTGCAGCCTTTCAGTAAGGAGGTTTGATGGTAGGTTTTTATTTTTAGTTGTAGAAATAGGTTGTAAGGAGCCATCAGTATTTTCAGAGAGCTGCACAAGAACCTGGTTATGTTATATTTGGAGTCACTGACATAGCAGGAGTTATAGATAACCAAACTTGTTATTGAAGCATTCTGGAACTCCAAGGAATAATGTTGCTGGAAGTAGTCCAAAGCAGAACTACATTTACCAAGTTCTTCACTGCGGTGGTTAGTGCAATAGAGGTAGGTCCAAGGGTGCCTCAGAGCATACCAACATTTTTTAATCCCTTATCTCCTTATTTCCAGGAGCTTTAAAAACCCTGGGAAATCTCACAAACTCACTTGTTATCTTTGCATTCAAATTCTGCAGGCCAGTTACCTCGTTTCATGGTATTTGAATGGTTCTGATTTTAACACATACAAAATCAAAATGCACATTACATTGATTAAAGATGGTCTTGCATGCCTTAGGATTTTGAATGTAAAATGCATTCTAAAATAAATCAGAAATTCACAATTTGGGGCTGGAAAATAGAAAGTAAGGAGTAAGACCAGAAAGAATGTAAATCTCTGGAGACCTATCCGAACCTGTATTTTTACTCTTTCTTACCAAATCAGATACATGAAAGTACAAAAGACTTTAGAGTATACATAAAGTTTATGTTTTTAAACACAAATAAGACATATATAATCTATTTTATGTTTCAACAACTAAGTAGAATGCACAACTAAGTAGATTTAGGTCCGGAAGCTAGTTTTTTTTTTTTTTTTTTGAGACAGCGTCTTGCCCTGTTACCCAGACTGGAGTGCAATGACTCAATGGTGCGATCTCTGCTCACTGCAACCTCCGCCTCCTGGGTTCGAGCGATTCTCCTGCCTCAGCCTCCCGAGTAGCTGGGACTATAGGCGCCCGCCACCACGCCCACCTAATTTTTTGTATCTTTAGTACAGACGGGTTTTCACCATGTTGGCCAGGCTGGTCTCGAACTCCTGACCTCGTGATCCGCACGCCTCGGCCTCTCAAAGTGCTGGGATTACAGGTGTGAGCCATGGCAACTGGCCTGGAATATAGTTCTTTATTAAATGAGTTGGCTGGTCTCTTAATTACAAAGGTCAAAGGGCCAGGTTGCACCCATAGACAAGTGCCAAGCTGCATTTTAGGCACAAGAGCAGAGAAACCTGTTTCTTCTTTAAGACAGAAACTGCATGTGTAGTCCTAAGTACCTTACTGACAGCTGATCCAAATAAATTTACTCCTGGGATTTCTAATCTTATACATATTTTCAGGTGGCATAGCCCAGAGAAACCCCTTTATTAAACTCAGCCTCTTTGGCATTCTGGAACATTTAATTCATTGCTTATTAAACACTAAACCTCTTAGGCTAAATAAGAAACTCTCAAAATGTAAGAAAGCTGACTTGGTGCAAGAGACTTAAGAAAGTATTTTCTTTATGTTGAGAGTGTTTAGTGAGACTGCTCTTTCTGTAACAATCTGTATCACCACTGAGCAAAGCCCATAATGGTTAAAGTCAAATCATATACCTATACTTACTTTATAGGATGATTATCCAGTATATCAAGCCTCTGGTCAGTAGGACCTCATCACCCTGGATGATAACTTTTTTTTATTGCATTGCCATTTCATGCTGTTAAGACCATGTTGCTTTGGAAATTAGGACTTACCCATCTTAGCTTCTCTTTTGCTTTACTATGTGGTATCTCCCAACTGAAAAATGGAGAAAAAATTTTATTCTCCTTGTAATGTTGTGAATTCCCAACAATAATCTCACATTGGGTTCACCCAATGCCAATGCCAAATAATCAGAAAGTGATTAATTCCTTTTCTCCACATTTAAAGATTTGTTTTAAAAAAGAAAAAATGCATTGATTTGTTTTTATAAATAGTTTGCTATTCTGATGATAAATGTTATGCATTCTCATTATGGAAGAATTTGAAAAATATGAAACTATAACAAAGAAAATAAAGCTCATATGTAATCCCTATCCTTCGAGATAACGCCATTAATGCAATATAAACAAATGTTTTGTCTGAATGTTTGAGCTGCCAGTGTACTACAGAATGTTGAAGTTTAAAACCTAAAAAGTCTTCTATTTTCCATGCTCTCCGAAGCGGGGCATGTTTCTGTTACTTGTTCAAGGTTATAGCAGAGGCAGGCCCAGAAGCCGCCCCCCTACCTGGGCCAGGGTGCTCTCCACAGTGATGTGCACACCCAAAGTGCTTTCAGGTCTAAGTCAAATCTTGACTCACAAGGGACTTCCTTCATGCACCTCCAGGATCCCCAGTAAGGGTCCTCCTTTCAGATGTGGGGGCTCATCTGTTCTCTCTCCAAGTTGTCGTATTAATATTGTCCATTTAATAGATGTGTTCTTTTTAATGCAATGACAATTTAATCTTTTTTTCACATTCTATTCACTATAGAATATTTGATATAAGGAGTGAGGCCCAAATATTTTATTCACATTTTTCAACAAGAAATTATACCAGCATCATTTTAGTTTGGTTTCATTCATTCATTCAATGAGGAATTAACACCATTTGTCTAGGGCTGCAGTATTCTGGTACTGTCTACTCATGCCTATGTCATTATTTACTCTGACAGAGCATCAAACTGAAGTCCATTTCTAGTCACAGACAACTATAAAGAAGAAAAGCCTTTAGCACTATTTGAAAGTAAAGCGTAGCATTCCTTGCTGGCCCAAATCTAGCTAAGGGAGGCCAACTTCCTTTCGCGAATATTGATGACATGCTAAGCTTGCTTAGTTTTCTCAGCTGGTTTGATATATTCTGTTAGTCATGAGGACAATGGTCCACCTATTACCTAAGAAAATAGGGGCCGGGCGAGGTGGCTCAAGCCTGTAATCCCAGCACTTTGGGAGGCCGAGACGGGCGGATCACGAGGTCAGGAGATCGAGACCATCCTGGCTAACACGGTGAAACCCCGTCTCTACTAAAAAATACAAAAATCTAGCCGGGCGAGGTGGC
>NC_045435.1:31923993-31963081 GCF_002776525.5 Piliocolobus tephrosceles | reverse complement strand
AACCCAGGAGGCGGAGCTTGCAGTGAGCTGAGATCCGGCCACTGCACTCCAGCCTGGGCGACAGAGCGAGACTCCGTCTCAAAAAAAAGAAAAAAGAAAATAGGAAGGCCGGGGATGTTGTGTCACAAAATCCCAGCTCTTTGGGAAGCCAAGGCAGGCAGATCATCTGAGGTCGGGAGTTTGAGACCAGCCTGACCAACATGGAGAAACTCTGTCTCTACTGAAAATACAAAATTAGCTCGGCATGGTGGTGTTCGCCTGTAATCCCAGCTACTCGGGAGGCTGAGGCAGGAGAGTCGCTTGAACCTAGGAGATGGAGTTTGCGGTGAGCCGAGATTGTGCCATTGCACTCCAGCCTGGGCAAAAAGAGCGAAACTCTGTCTCAAAAAAAAAAAAAGAAAAAGAAAAAAAGAAAGAAAAGAAAATAGGAAGAATCTTAAGGTTGAGATTCAAATCCATTTCTCTATTTTGACTCTTTTCCCACTTCACTAGACCCAGAGTGATTACTCTGATTCTCAGAAAACATTATTCTAGAAATATTAAGCATTGAGGTTTATACAACATGAATATCATACATGGGAGAAAATCAAAAGCTCTAATAATTCAAATAGGAATCACAAGGCAAATATTTTTCTATGGCAAAAGAAAAAAATAATATTTGCAAGTACAAGCTGCTAATCCCTAAAGCCTCTGAGTGAAGAAATCTGTGAGAAAGACATTAATAGCTTTCAAAGTGTGACTTGAAAATTGAATAAAAATTGCCCCCCTTTAAGCCACTATAATTATAAAGGTTTTATTTTTCAAAATGGTGGCCAATAAATAAATAAATAAAGGTCAGAGGTCAAAATCCATAAATTTCCATGGCAGAATCTTACAAATGTGATGCTTCAGGTCCTTGACATCAGTGAGGAAGCAGCAGCAGGTGCGACCTCCTCCTCTGTTTCTTTTATTACATTTCTTAATAATTTTAACCCTACCCCTTTCTGCAATTTCCAGGAACTGGAGGATAAAATCCCTATTGAATTTGGACTTTTTTCTGTCCCACTTCTGCAAATACACACTCTTACCAACTCTGGCCCAGACTTTTTAAAGTGCCACTAATTATTCTTACGTCATTTTCAAAACCTGCAGCACATCAGAGGGTTGGCCTTATAGAAAGACTTACGTCACACACATAGAGATAATGTTTTCTTTTACAAATGGCTGCAGCAGGTTGAAAAATAAGACATTTGTGTTCAAGTAAATACCCTAGAATTAGAACAACTGTGCAAACAATATAAACTCCCCAAACTCTTCATTACCTACATGTGAATGTGAATGAACTCTTGTGAGTAGAGGATTGGAGAAAAGTTGTCAAAAGTCAAGATTCAAAGTACTAAATGTCAATTCTTTTCCTTATGAATGTGTTGTACCCTCACTTCATCTCCCAGATAGAACTCAAAGAAAGCAAAATGCCAAAATTTTCCACACATAAAGACATAAAAATTTCCTAAGATAATGAGGGAGTTCCCAAACTATAAACTGTAGTTTTCAACGGAGCATCTTTCATCTTTGCAACACTCATTTGAATTTTTTCAGGGATGTGGATGGAGAAAAGGGGAGAAAGAGAGGCAGAGAAAGAGAAAAAGCTCATGTCACATAGTGAGAGATAAGAGTAAGAGATTATAGTAAAGGGTAAGAGGAAGAATATATCTTCAAAAGAAACTTGGAGTTTTATTTGTTAAGGTTTACATTTTTATTAGTCATGAAGGTATTTGAAAATAAAGCTCAGCCCTCCAAACAATGTTCTACCCGCCAGGATTTGGGAAATAATACAAGGACCTCTTGGCCCCATGTGGCTCTTCAAATAACTGTGAATTCCCAACAACAATCTCACCTTGGGTTCGGGCACTGTGGTTCTAAAAAGAAAATAGAATCTCCCCTCTCTAGAATCTTAACTAGGGAAACACTTGAGGTATTAATTGATTCATTCAGTCTCTCATTCACTTCTTTCTTTATGCATTCAGGTATTTGTTCAGCATATCTACTGGATCCTTCTTCTGTGCTAGAGAAATACCAAGCTGAGGATACAGTAGGGAACAAGGCAGATATGTTGTCTATGCCAATAAGAGAGCTTGAATCAATGTTTTCGATGGTGCAGGCTAATGTGGCTGGGTGTAATGAATCCGAAAGTTAAAAATCAAGGACAGATTAGCTTAAATAAATGTCTCAAGGCACTTGCCTTTCCTAATGTTAAATTATTTGCCCATTGCCGCCTTCTACTACCTCATCAGGAGCTAAGATCTAAGCATATGATGGTAAGGCTTTTAAGAGAAAGCCTAGTACATTCTCTATACTAGAATCCCCCAGTGTTGTGTTTTGCATTGCTTCAGTCGATTTACCTTTCTCTATTATGCCTTGTACCTTCACTGCCATACTTACTTGTTAAGTGTATTTGCTGAAGCAAGATTAATATGTAGTTAGAAGTTTTCCTGGAAGGCATAGGTTCCAGGTTATGTTCTAAGCACAGTGCCCTGGAAATCTCTGCAAAAATTATATCCCTGGCAATACAGTTTGATTCACAAACATGAGATTGCATTTTCACTAGAAAAGCAACAATAATTTTTAGGTGTTAAATGCAAAAATAATTCTGTCTATAACAACAGAAAAGTCCCCTCTTGAAGAGTAATATTTCATGCATGGCCTGACACTAGAAAAAAAAAAGTGTTTATTTCTTCCACTATTGCCACCTCGTGGACAAAGGTGATTCATTTGGACAGCACACAGGAGCATGTCTCAGTATTACCACAAGATGGCAACACATAACCACATTTTCAAAAATGTGCTCAGACTGTTCCGCTCCTACAGAAGGTGATGGGTAGGAAATAATAGTCCAAAATAAGCATTCCATTCTCTTTTCCTAAAGAAAAATGGAATTCCAAGTGTTAAGATCTTTAGTATTTCACAAAGAAGTTGATTTACTACAGGCATAGGGAGGAGTACTGAATATTTAACTGGCAACTTGTTTTGCTTTTTAAAGATATTTCAAGCAAATGTATATTTCATATCTGAATTTTTCTGATATTAGCTTCACAGAGAATATTTGGGAATGTTTTTTATATGCTTCTTGTAATCAACTGTCTCTAGTTGATTCATAGGGGAGAATCTGTTTCCTAAGAGATCCATTAGAATCCATTAGAACATGTGGATTCTTACCCACACCTAGGCCAGTGACAGGTTAATGCAGGCACATTGCTAGACTTTCCCTGACCAAATGTACCCTAATCAATCTGCTTTCCTGTCACTTTTTTTTTTTTTTTTTTTTTTTGACGGAGTCTCACTCTGTTGCCAGGCTGGAGTGCAATGGTGCCATCTCACTGCAACCTCCACCCCCACCCAGGTTCAAGCGATTCTCCTGCCTCAGCCTCCCGAGTAGCTGGGATTACAGACACGCACCACCACACCCAGCTAATTTTTTGTATTTTTAGTAGAGATGGGGTTTCACCATGTTGGTCGAACTCCTGACCTCGTGATCCGCCCACTTTGGCCTCCCAAAGTGCTGGGATTACAGGCATGAGCCACTGAGCACGGCCACTTTTTTTTTTTTTTTTTTTTTTTTGAGATGGAATCTCGCTCTATTGCCCAGACTGGAGTGCAAGGGCCTGATCTCGGCTCACTGCAATCTCCGACTCCCCGGTTCAAGTGATTCTCCTGCCTCAGCTTCCCGAGTAGCTGGGATTACAGGTGCGTGCCACCACGCCAGGCTAATTTAGTAGAGATGGGATTTCACTATGCTGGCCAGGCTGGTCTCAAACTCCCAACCTTAGGTGATCCGCCCTCCTCAGCCTCCCAAAGTGCAGGGATTATAGGTGTGAGCCGCGCCCAGCCTCCGATCACCTTTTTTGTGCTAGAATCTCCCAGTGTTTGTTCATCATGTTGTTGCAATTATATATATATAAATTATTTGGACTTGTAATGCCATTACTTACTTGTTAAGATATATTTTTCTCTCTCCACTAAAATTGCACTAATAATCCTGTGTAGAAGGGATTTTACCACAAAATTGACAACTTTCATTTATTGAGCATTTATTGTGTGTCTGGCACCATTGTAAGTATAGTATGTTGATTAATTGATCTAATTTATAGCACAAATTTATAAGGTGCACGTAAAACCCATTTTAGAGATGATGAAACTGACACAAACAGAGGGTAAGAGAAAGCTTTCAGCAGAATCACTGGGCTTCCTACCTGTCTGGATTTCTGAACAATTGCTTGAAATCATTCCCATGAAGCCTGTGTACCAGAAACTAAGTGTTCTTTAACTGAGGATGGCCTCATTGAGGATTGAGGCCTCTTTTAGGAAACAGCATCGCTCTGTGGCCTTAAGGGGTTCTTAAAAATTCTTATCATAATAAGCTATGAGGCTTAATGCAAGAAAGAAGGAAAGTTGCACTTTGCACAAGAGTCGTGCCTTTCCAGCCAGTATTGAATCATTTAAATGCCCCAGTGATACCTCTTGAGTCATAGAGGCATTACTTTCATAAAAACTGCTGAAGGGGTATTGTGGAATAATGGGCTAGGTTCTGTCTAGAGAAGTGGGAGCCCTAACTTTCAGTCTCAGCCTTGCCTCTCACTTTGCAAATGACCTCTTTGGGCCTCATTTTCCTCATGTTTTCATGAACACATTCTCCACATTGCCTTTCAATATTTTTTAATGCAATATGTAGATCCAAAAGAAAAGATGTCAAAGCTTGTATTATGAAAGGAAGCAAGTGGCAGTATGTTTAATATACAACTTAAAACAGCAGTGGGTAGATGATGAGACATATACAGAACAACTAGAGACAACAGCTAAAGACTATTGTTTCATGTATTAATAGAACCTGGCTTCACTTCCAGGGTGAGTGCTGGCTTCTGCTAGGAGAGGAGAATTCTTACTCCATCTTTCTGTATGAACTTGCAGCATGTTGCATTTGTTAAATAGAAATAACTGGAAGTGATGGGCTTCAGGGACAAAAGACAGGTTCTGTATTCCACCAGCAGTTTGGGCTCTTCTATCTGAGCACCCACTAAGTTGTTTCTGAGCTTCAAAGAGCTATCCTACAGAAATTGTACATGCTTGCTTCTAAAGACCTAAGAGCACTGTGGTTTACTTGATAAAGACACTTAAAAGAGAAACCAAATATTTAACCTACCTGAGCTCTTCCGACCCTGAGACCTATTTATAAATTAAACAAATATTTACTGAATATCCACTACCTGCCAAGCTCTAATCGAAGCACAAGGGATACAGTATTTGAAAAGGCATACACAGTTGCTGCCCTTGTGAAGCATATATTCTAATGGAGAAGATAAACTATAAACAGGCAAAAAGTATACACATAACATGATGTCAGGTTAGAGGTAAGTGCTATGTAGATTAGTAACGCAGGGTAAAGGAATAGAGAAAATAGCAGAAAATGCTATTTTTAACAAGATGGTGAGAGGAGTCCTTTTCACATTGGTGTCATTTCAGCAGAAATCTGAAGGAAGTGACTAAGTGATCAATACAAAGATCTAGTGGAAGAATATTCCAAGCAAATGAAAAGCGAGTGTGAAGGTTTTAAATTGGCATAGACTTGATCTGTTGGAAGAAGAGCAGGACGGCCAATTGGCTTGAGTGGAATAAACCACGGCAAAATGGTAGGACGAGGTTATGGATCAGACACATTCTATTGTTCCACTGAATTACAGTCAAGAGTACCTTTACATTCCATACTCAGAGCTCTTGAACCTGTCTACATGCATACAACGTAGCATCAGGTATTTGAAGCTGCAAATCATTTTAGCCACCTCCAACTGCACAACATGTGTTCCAATAAAACAATCTCTTTCCATTTGCCTTTCTGTCTGTCTCTACCAATATTCTTTCCTATTAAAATGTTCTTTCCTCCTTTTCTCTTATTCTCCTTTCAGTGGAGAGTATCAGACTACCTTTGTGTTTCTTCTTAATTGATAAAGATTTTTTATTTGTTTTTGTTTTGCTTAATGTTTCTTATTTTAGAAATTGGTACCACCGTGCGCTTCAAGCAAAAAGGTATGGTTCTTATTTTTGGTTACCTTCCATATGTCAAAATTAAGGTTTCACAGCAATATATTGTTGTCTTATATACTTGAGTTTCAGTGGAATAATTTGTGATAACGATTTCCTTAACACAACTGGCATTATTTTTTCCAAATTTACAAATAGTTCCTGATCAAACCCATGACCCTTACATTGCTCTTGACAGTAATTTATGTTTAAATCCCTGGAACAGAGCAAGGTATGCCTACAGAGTAGGCAAAGCATACCTACTCCCTGTTCCTACTTTCCCTTTCTTAAGTATTCATGGTTCATTCTGACAGAGCTGCAGTTTTGGAAATGCTCATTGCCCAGTGACAGGGCTCTCAGAAGAGATGCAGAGCCTAATTTACATTCACTTGTTGACTTCATAAAACAGACCCTAAAATGCAAGTAGTTACTAATTCTGAGGTGCTGTCTTTACAAGTCCAATAAATCATAGTCCCTAACAGTGTCTATCTCTAAACCAGAGCCACAGAGGCACCTATGTGGCCAGACCCCACCCTCTTCACTTCCTGAAGGTCACCTACATGATTATAATTGTCTCATACGAAGGCATCTTCCTCTGTGAGTCTCAGAGGGGTGAGACAACCAAGATAACTTTCACTTGTGGAAACCTATTCTTGTGGAACTTATGTCCACCCGTGATCAAGAGCCACAGAGATTATGGACACTTTGTTGCTTACTCCCAAGAAAGGGCCAGCACCGTGTTTATGGTCAGTGCTACAGGGTCCTCCCTGAAGGCAACAGGGAAGAGGCGGCCATGAATATATACTCAGAAACAGGATCATTTGAGGCCTTCGAGAAGGCATAAAATATTGTCCCTTTCAGCCCTTCTTTACTTCCCAATGCCACGATTACCAATTATGTTTTAACCTTAAGTGCCTAGTATTATATGTAATACATTATGGATTTGATATGTGGTTGAAGAAATAGGGCATACCTTTTTTTTTTTTAATTTCAAAGACAAGATAAACTGCCAGTGTCACCAGAAGTTCTACGTATTAGACTAAAATTTTAAAAAATTGTATGCCAAAATACTTGCTGCTGTGTTGATGAAAAAAATGTGATAATTCTGACTTTACTGTGAGAGTGTTACCAAAATCTCACTTTATAGAGAGTAGAGAAAATGCATAAAGAGCTAAAGAAAATGTAGGAAGAGCTCACATTGTATTGATTTTAAGACCCATTACTCAAAGAAAACATCGATATAGTAGTTCCCCCTTATCCGCAGGGGATATGACCTCAGGACCCCAGTGGATATCTGAAACTGCAGATAGTACAGAACCCTACCTATATACACTATGTGTTTTCTTATACATACCTACGACGAAGTTTAATTTATAAATTAGGCCCAGTAGGAGATTAACTACAATAATAATAAAACAATTCTAACAATAGACTGTACTAAAAGTTATGTGAATGTTATCTCTCTCTTTCTCTGTCTCTCTGAATATCTTATTGTACTGTATGTACCTCAGGTAAGTGAAACGGCAGAAAATAAAGTCACTGTTAAGGGAGGACTACCGTATTTCCCCTCCTCTAATTTGCTGGAGTCTGAGCTTTAATCCTCATTCACCCAGAGGAAGTTGTACTGGCAGAAAATGGACAGTAGGGGGCGCCAAAGTCAATTTTATCAGGCTTCCTTTTAAATATGTCTTCCCAGGATGCGAGCATGCCTTAGTCGGCTGCGCTAGATGTTACGGGAGGCAGATTCTTAGGAGACTTTGTAGATTCGTGTTCTCCTTTGTTAAACAAGTGTTTTACAAATTGTTTAGAATTTTGTTCTATTTTCAGTCACTCAATCAGCCCTTAATAATTCTGAGAGAATTCAAACTTTAACTCCTCTAGCTTTTTTTTCTCGTATGGCTGAACTACGAACTGGAATAAAATGATTTGTCTATGATTTCTGAGTGGCTGAAAGGAATACCCAAGGATCACTGAGAGCATAATTAACAACCCCTTTTAATGAATTTAGTCCTAAATCCAAGAAATGGGCTCTCAGGAGGAGCAACAGAAAACTGTTGACCAGATTTGAATTACAAAGTGTCTCTAAGCATACGCTTTCTTAAACAGGTGTTGAAAAATCATGTGGTCCTTTCCTTGAGATTTTACTGAAAGACAAATCAATTGGCTCCAGATCCTGAATGAAATTTATAGTCTAGAGACTTGCCGAAAAATTCTCATATCCCTCAATTTCAGAATGTTTTATCAATCTTGCCCTTAATCACAAATTCCCTTTCATTGTTATGGGAAAGTGCAATCCAGCATTCACCTGGACACAGAATCTCACTTAATCCACCTTGGGGTTAAGAACCTTGACCTGGCATGTTGACTTACGATTTGCAGTCCTGCTGCAGCTGAATTTTGCTCCTTAGAGTCAACGTTTAAAACCTCGACCCAATTCACAAATCAATGCCTTTGATTCAGGTTGGTATTTCTGTCTTTCTGTAATCCAAACTTCTGCATTTGGATTAGTAATAATGCAATTTACTAAATGTTTACCAGATACTACATATATTAGTGGGTGTGCACATATATAACACACATATACGATGTGGTTAGAGACTAAAATATGATTTTTATCTGTTATATGAAAAACACGTAGCAAATTTTTGAATTGTGGTTCTATTTGCCCATCTATTCTTAAGGCTAATTTATGTTTGCAGACTCTTGCTTTCATTTTATCTGTCAGTATATGAAAGCACTTGCT
Organism: Piliocolobus tephrosceles; assembly: GCF_002776525.5. NCBI lineage: Eukaryota > Metazoa > Chordata > Mammalia > Primates > Cercopithecidae > Piliocolobus > Piliocolobus tephrosceles. The sequence goes on along the minus strand of NC_045435.1, from coordinate 31,954,287 downwards.
GAGCTTGGCCATCTGGTGTGGGAAATAAGATTTATCATTTGCATTTCCACAAATAAGCAGAAATTTCATAACTCTGAAGTAAAACATAATTAATGATTTTGCTGATTATTCTTCCCTGAAATAGCCATTAACTGAAGTAGTCTCCTATGCAGTCACATATATCTATAATTGCATACACACTTGTGATGATTTCCCAACTACCACCCATTTACCCTTGTCTTTTTAAGCCTATTTATTTACTCTCAAGCCCAATTATGAAAGGAGTAAGTCATATAAGTAGACTAAATAGCTATATGAGAGCACTTAATAAATAATAATTGATAGAGATGAAGATATGTTTAACTGATGCACAAAATAAGTTTCAAATATACTTGTACATCACTTAATGACTGTACAAGTCATTGGGATACATTCTGAGAAATGCAGTATTACGTGAATTCATTCTTGTGAGCATGATAGAATATACTTACACAAACCTTGATGGTATAGCTTACTACACACCTAGTGTATATGGTATAGCCTACTCCCAGGCTAAAAACCTGTAAGCATGTTACTATACCGAATACTACGGGTAGTGGTAAGTATTTGTGTATATAAACTTACCTAGACATAGCAAAGGTATAGTAAAAATGCAGTGCTCTAACTTTATAGGACCACCTTTGTATACATGGTTCATCTTTGACTGAAATATAATGTAGCACATGACTGTATATAATAATATTATAAAAGATAAAATTAAAGATTATTAACATAGTTATACTGGGATTCCCCATTATAACGTAGAATAGCATGTGAAAATAGCAGTTAATTCTGAATTATTTGTAAAAGATCAATAATATGTGTGCATATCATGTGTATATATAAGTATATAACATATATACCTTGTATGTATGTGTATGTATACATGTATTATCAAGAATGTTATATGTGAACATGTTTATCTAGGTTCATTTATTCTGTAATATATTTTTCAATAATGGAATTTTGGCTTTCTCGAATACTTACCACCGTCAAATAAAGTAAGATTAGTCCTAACCTTGCCAAGGTATCATTCAGCTCCAGGATGTCTACAAGATAATCTAGCCTGTCCTTGCACCAAAAATGAGATTAAGGCAATCAGCAGAATTGGGCTCTTTCTGAAAATCTCTTGTTTTACACTATCTCTGGTGCAAACACAAGTATTTTTTGCCTAACCCTCTATGGTTTTAATTTTTGTGTAGTTTTTCTCTGTTTTGAAAACCTCATCAATACACAAATACAACCAAACCTACCAAGGAGCTCTTGGCATCTAATATACATAGAGAGACTAAAAGGTTAGGAAAGTAACATTCCTACCAGCCCAAAAGCCCTGGGGGAAGTTGCCACTAAGAAAGCTTGAAGGTCCCAAAAGTCCAAAAAGGGTGGGAGCAGGAGACACAGAAGTAGATTAGGGAAGGCCTTGAGCTGACTTAAGACACATGAATTAAGCTCCTGGTCAACAATTATTAATCGGGTGCTTTCATGCAAGATACAGCATCTCATTGAACTTAATTCCTCATGAAATAAATGCATGGACCTGAAGGTAGCTAAGGTGTCTTTTGTTAATATGATCCTATAACAATTCAGAAAATTAGATAATTAATTCATCGAATCTCTATTCTGTGTCTCCATAGATTTACACATAATACAGTTCATTTTATACTGTATGCTGATCAAAGTTTGTATATGTTCATATTTTTATATTTGGTGACGTTTTTAATATTCTCAAGAAGGTATTCTAGTCAAAACCCTCCTATCAAAAATCTTCTTTGCAACGATAATAGTTGTCTCCTTGTTTTTGTTTGTGCTGGCCATTTTAATCAAACCCAAGTTTAATTTGCTGAATGTTGACAGGAGACTTACAGGTACCCCTTTACTGTGTAGTAGTGACAGGCAAAGACTCTCGAGCTAGATACCTGGGTAAAAGCCCCAGTTCCTCTGCTTGCAAGTTGTGTAAACTTGTACAGTGGATCCAACCTCCCTGTGCCTCGATCATTTCACTGTAAAACACGTTTCATCTTAGTATCCACCTTATAGCATGGTTGTGTGCTTATATTTATAGGGCAGTTGTGACAAAATCGTGTAGTAAGTGCTGTATAAGTGTTTGTGGTTTTGTTTTTATTGTTGTTGTTACTTTTATTATTGACATAAAGCATAGATTAGGAGACCATGGAATTCGGCATTTTTCCCTTATCCTATCTCCGATTGGGTATGTTTGTAAACAGTTTTGGAAAAATTCACATACCAGGGGATGCTTCCATCATACCTGCAAACCATCATAGCTTCACACACACACACACACACACACTCACCCACACATAATCCATCTGCATATGCACCCTCAAAATTTTAAAGTGACTGACAATTACAGTCACACAAGTTTCTCTTTTGAACATCATTGTTTAAGTATGTAGTCTTAAATCCAAAAGTCCTTGTAGTGAAAAAGACTGTTTTTTTGCTTTAATGGAATATGAGCAGAACTATACAAAAGGAGAAAAATGGAATAAGCAAAGCACAGAGAATAAGCTCTTTTGCCAGACCACTGATTTCCTCCTCCCCAGTCCTCTCTTTTATGAACACACAAGCCCCTTCTCCAGCTTCCTATCCATCCTATTTCCCCTCTCAGACCCACACCCACATCCCCCAAATTGTGTCCACACTGGGAAAACTAAGATGGCAGCAGGAAACACGGATTGCCATTCCAGGTTAATCTGGGTGAGTTCAAATCTCAGTTCTGCTCATGGTTGGGGCTTGCCTCTCAACCTCTCTAGGTGTGTTTGTTTATTTGTGGTGGTGTTGTTGTTATCGTCTTTGTTTTTGATTTTTAAAGTGACAAATGAAGAGTTTGGAGGAGTTGATCCTTTGCTGCCTCTTAAGATTTTAAGATGTGTTGACTTATTTTATCCCTTGCTAAGGTACCATCTAGCCATAAGCATTACTTTAAAACAGTTCCCCTCCCCGTTAGCAAATAAGTAATTACTGCCTCTCCCCGGGGACAGAGGGAGTCATGGTTTGGTTCCTTGCTTTATTGGTGGAGATGCTGTGATGAATTGGCCAGAAGACCCATGTCTGACTGCTGAAGGACCCTCACCAATGCTTAGAACCTTAATGAGTGCTGGCACCAGAGGACTACTGAGGGCAGGGCCAACAGGAGGAGGCTGGGTGAACCAGAGCCTGCTGCATCATGAGACACATTAGTGATAGCCAGTTTAAGGACTTATCTGGCAAGAGCATTTTGTATTTAGAAATGTTTCAGCCAATGATGCCCCTTAGGATACTTGTAGCCCGAGGAGGAGAAGGATTTAGGAATGTTTTGAGCCTTTCTTGGGCTGCACGTAAGTCAGTAACTTTGAGACGCTGGTACCCAGCTAGGTCTTAACTCTGATTCCGTCAGCAGTCAGCCATAACATAGAATGGGCCCATGTAACTCATTCTCTTTCTCTCTCTCTCCTTTTTTGCTCTGCAGGACCTGGGTCGGTGAGAGGAATAAATGGATCCATCAGTCTGGCCGTACCACTGTGGCTGCTGGCAGCATCTCTGCTCTGCCTTCTCAGCAAATGTTAATAGAATAAAAATTTAAAAATAATTTAAAAAACACACAAAAATGCGTCACACAGAGAGAGAGAGACAGAGAGAGAGATGGGGGGAGACCGTTTATTTCACAACTTTGTGTGTTTATACATGAAGGGGGAAATAAGAAAATGAAGAAGAAAATGCAACATTTAAAATAATTTTACAGTCCATCATTAAAAATTTATGTATCATTCAGGATGGAGAAGGTTCTACCAGGATATGTTTATATCTACTAAGCAAATGTATGCTGTGTAAAGACTACACTACACTAAGGACATCCGGATGCTGTAAAAATAAGAGAAGAACCAGATGGATATTAAGCCCCCAACACACTATCCTTCCTTCCTTCATCTTTTTTCATCTGTGGGGAAAAAAATAAGGTCTTGCCTTTGGTGTTTATATTTCCATAACCTTTTAATTCTGTTTTTCATTTGAGCTGACTTGTAGCCACTTCAGACTATCAATGGAATCTTATGTTGAGCTTTTCTCTGGCTTTCCTTCCTCCACTATCTCTCCAACTTTAGAGATCATCCCCTCTCCCTCCAGTGTGTTCTACCTCCCCCACACCCACCCTAGATACTCCCTTTTTACCCACCTTTCCTCCCTCACCTCTCCTCACCCCCACCCCCTCCCCAGAGCACTAGTCATGCCGCAAATGCTAGGAAGTGTCATTTTAATTTTCTCCACTGTGCGTGTGTGCTCAAGTCTTTCGCTCTCATGTGGGTGTACCTGTGTGTGAGCGTGTGTGTGTGTCTCTCTCTAAAGCATGCCAAGGGAATGGTCCATGTGTACATAGACTCATTGTGCTGTAGATACTGTCCTGCATTGTAATTGTGAGATGCGGCTGTAACAAGTTGCTGGGGGAGATGGCGGGGAAAGAGGCAAGGAGCAGAGTCCTCCTCTCATCCATGGCTGTCACATGGCATCAGTGTGTATTCAAACCAAGCTGTGCCCCCTCCAAGGGCAGGACCCCATATTCCTCCTAGTCCCATCATCAGAACCGAGTGGGGAGTCACTCAGAATATCACTGTAAATGAAAGTGCCTACTATCGATGGGGTAAGCAAACAATATAAGGAATTATGACATGGATGAGGTGCCCTAGGAAAGAAAATTTCAGATTTTACTCTCGTTTCATGAGTCTGAGGGATTCATATATTTCCTGGCTTTTAACAGGGTGGGCCCTGCTCTGCTGCAAAAAGGAGCAGCATGTGTTGAGTGAATCCCCAGAAACAGGAAGGTCTCCAAGTGTCAACTCCCAGTGGAAGAATGATGAACCACTTGGAGATCCTAAGCAGCCCTGTTTTACCTCCTCCCTAATCTTCAAATAACATTTGTCCCATGAATTCCCCTGAGCAGAGATTGTTTCCTATTTCAGATAAAATACAGTGAAAGTGAGCAAGGCAGAAAAAGTCAACAGATGCCCAGGCTCCTACCGTATTCTGGAGATACCGTCAGAGCTCTAATACAGAGCATTGGCCATAATGAAAAGCAGTTCACTTCTTGTGCTCCTCTGCAGATGTTTTTCCCAGTGTTCTAGGTTAACATTTTATTTGGTTGCCTGCATAATCCCTGTTGTGTTTCACTGATGGTGTTCGCAGCACCACTATTCATGGTGGTCCACTGTTATCCTATGCCAGGGTGCTAAAAATTGCATGATATTCACCTTCCCTGCTCTATTTAAATTTACATCTATAAGAGTCATCTTGACATTAACACTGAAATGTGATCTAGGTCCTTAACCAAAATTGCTGGGCAACTTGTAATAAATTTAGACAGAAATTTTATGAGTACCACAAAGCTTGGTGTTACCACATCACCAGAAGGATTTCTTAGGAAATGTCTTGCAGAGAGAACTGGCTCTCTGCATGTAGATATCTTTGTCAGAAAAGCAACCCTTGCTCTCACTTACACAATAGTAGGCATTGAAAGTGGTTCAGTTCATGAGAGGACAGAGGATTATTTTGAGATTATATTTGAATGTAATCTTGTGGAGCCAAATATGGTTTGTCATTAAGTTGGAACCTTGTAAATAGCTGTTACATGATATAAAATGAGAAACTTTGTAACTGGAAAGGAAGGAAGGAAGAAGGAAGGAAAGAAGGAAGGGAGGGAGGGAGGAAAAAGGAAGGAAGGAGGGAGAAAGATCTAAGTAGCATTGTTAGTTTCTTCTAAGGGATTGTATTGTTTGTTTTAGAAGCTTATCACAGCCTTCTTTCATGATTTGACAGTTTAGACTTGAAACAAGGAAAAATTCAGCTTGGGGATAGTTAAGAGTGTTTATAGCAGATTCTGACATAGGGGAGAAAACAAATTCTCAACCAAGAAGGTAGCTAGTAAAATATAGGGAAGGTGAGCCATATTCCTATGCAGCATCAATTTATTGACAATCAGGTATTTCTCCTAACAGTTTGGTCTTCTTAGTTCAAGAATAAAGGGTATCATCTTTAATAATAAGCATTCCCCATAAATTGAAGAGGCAGTCACACACTTAAGTGTGTAGCTTTAGAAAAGTGCATGCTAATTTAAAGATACACAGGAAGAGAAAAGTAGAAGAGTTAAGTTGGATGTTGTTAGAAGTTGGATGCTAGTGTTAGCTTCAGAAACAGATCCCCATGGCATGTCACAGGCCTTAATTATATACCTGGCTTTCTTATTGTCTCCACTTTATCGTGAGAACAAGGTCTTGGTTTCATGAGAAGAACTTCTCCATTGAAATAAATGTCTTTGCCATGTCAGCACCATTTGTTCCCTCAGTTTTAATATAATGAACCATATATTAAACATAACTAAACAAATATTTAAATGTGGTGTTTGCCTATATCTCTAGCAGGATCTGGGAATTTTAAAAATTTGCTTCTGGCTCCTGTTTCAGAGAAAACATTGTCCCCAGAAATCTCATAGGATTGAAAGTGTTCCCTAAGCAATGTGAACAATGGAGGAAAATACAGTTTAGAGAAAGGTCAGGAAAAGGTAGGGCCAGAATACTGACACCAAGAAATCACTGAGTCCCAACATAAGACTTCTTGGAATTTAGTTAATCATAGTGGAATAAATTCCTTCAAGAATCTTGTCCCTTGGTAATCAGAGCTTGAAACCCTGCACTGAAAAGCACCAACTGGTTAGAAATAATATACTAAGAGGAGTGAAATTCATCAATCTGAGTGGCTAATATATTTAATGTCCTTTGTATACAAAGTAAAACTCCACCATTCGTAAAACAAAATCCTTAGACCCAACTTTCAGTTGACAAAAACAGAAATGACTTTGACCCAGGGCGTTTCCTGAAGAACGAGAACTATCCAGGGTTTTACAACTGCAGAATTGTAATTATGCTCTGTGCAATTGTTGAGCAAAGGTTTTGCCTTGTTGGATAAAAGTCTTGCTTGTTTTGAGACATAAAGTTCCCCTGTCTTAAAAGAACTAAGACTTATAGAAAAGCATATGTGTTTTCTGTCAGGAAGGACTGCCCCATTGACCTTTGCCTTCTCTTCCAAGTCAGACAGACTTCTCGCTTGCCATGGGCATTTTTTTACTACATAGTCAGACTACTGGGACTATTCATAGAGACCTTGTAAAAGTACTCGTGATTTTCACGTTCTTGGAGGACCAAACAAAAATCTGTTTCTCCTTCAAAAATGGACTTACCTCCTTTGCACACAAAAGCTAAACTCCTCAGCATGAAATTGTTTGAGTTATTACTTTACCAAATTGTGAGCTTCTTGAATCCTCCAGAGTCACAGATTCCATCCCTGAGTTGGTTGTGGTTTCACTGTTTCTATTGGCTAGTCTCCCTGAATTTTTCATTTTGTTCTTTGCAGGGCTCGAATTATTTGTGGAAAACAATAATATATATGTGTGTGTATTTTTTTTATCTTATCTTTATAGATGCTATATTTACAATAATGTGTGTATTATAAGACAAATTAAGAATAATGTTTTGAATTTCAAGGAAGAAAAGTACTGAATCTGGTTGTTTAGAAAAAAAAAAATCTATGCTCATGTAGAAAGACATAGAACCCCACTTTTTCCATTTTGTAATTATTTGCTAAAAAGAAATTTGCTTATCAAACATGTTTAATGGGATTAACCATGTCCTCATTTTTCTTTTCATCATCATAAACTTTTAGCCTGCATTTAGTCTTGGTTACCAATATCATTTTTTAAGAGAAATGAAAGTACAATGCTATATCTGACCTACATAAACTATTAATATTTTGAAGACAAATGTGAAACATACCACAAAAATGGTGAGATAAGACCCTGAATTAAGAAACAAAAATGCAGTTTAGGAAGCCTCCTCCCTTGCTTAAATGTTTAGAATATTTCTTCTCCAAAGACTGCATTTGCCTCAGTGATGTAAATTTTCCATCATGGTTGGCATAATATCTGTAAACATCTCACTAAATGCAAAATGGAGTTTACATTTATGTGCATACTAGCAGAAAAGAAGTAAACTATTCTCATTTGCATGTAGCTATGCTGTTCAAATGTCGCCAACCGAAATTTAGGAAAGAATTTGTTTTCACCCAGCAATGTACATCACTTTTCTCTTGGCAAGGAAGCTGGTGTTAACGTTGGGTTTAGGTTTAACATTTACACCAGCGAAAATGTTTATGAATATTATGGAAAACTTATTTTAAACCTTGATTTCTTTTCAGCACATTTACATACTGCGTGCTGATTAATAAATTAGGCACCAATCATGTGTAAATCAATGTAAATCACTAGTTTATGTACATAATATAAACTATGTAAACTTCATTTTTCATGCAGTGCCCAACTACTGCTAATCCTATGATTCTTAAGGAAAAAAAAAAAAATCAAATAAAAGTAAATAAAAACCGAAATGTTTCACAGTTCAGAATGGGAAGAATTATGACTAAAGCTCCAAATACGAGGTTGCCTCAGCCAAAAGAAGCAGACCCACAGCAACAGTTGAAGGTTTATATCCTGCTCAAGTCACCTCTCTGGTCTTTCAGGATCTAAGTGGAGATTGTCCCAACTGTTGCTGTAGTTGTCTCACCCGACCCCAAAGCAAGGAAAATAAAGGGAAAAAAAGAGGGAAGGGTTTTAAGGGCTATGTGTCTGCTGTATCCACTCCCAGATATCTTCTTTTTTACTCCTTTTTCACCATCTAAGATGTCTTATTCAAATAGCTCCAAGGAAGTGACCTAAACCTTGATGAGCAAAATATTACTCAGTTTTTATTTTCCATTCAACAAAAGCAGTGAGAAAGCTTGCCATCTGGATTCTAAGAAATTGCGCAATATAAAAAATGTGATATCCTCGAGAAATATCTTGCTGAGTCACCCTAGGAAATAACTACCTTTACTTTATCTGGAATAATGTTTCCACATATTTATCCTGAATATTGCAAATGAGGGACTGAATCATTTTTAATTGGGAGTTATCTCTCTCAGGCATGTTCTCTTGGAGTCTTTTTGAAGTGCCTGATGCGTGTAACAGGATGACATATATATCATTCCTACAATATGAACAACTGTTACATAAAAAATCATCAAGGAGATGATTTCAGCAAACAAGTGAACTTTCTGCAAAGACTTAGAAAAATTTTAGGTCAAATTAACTTCAGGCTTTAAATGCACTAATCTACCTAAGAGAAAGAAAAAAAAAAAAAAAAGACAGAGAAAGGAGTTTTAAGGAACTCATGTGTCTGTTGTATCAACTCCCAGGTGTCTTCTTGGTCCTGCTTTCTCATCATCAAAGATAAATGACAACTTAAAGGGGGGTGAAAGTGTATTGAATTGGGAGTCAGGAGAATTGGGTTCGAACCCCAAGTTCGGCCACAAATAAAGCTGTGAGACATTGTCAAGTCATTTAACCTTCCTGAGTCTTGGTTTTCCCATCCTGAAAGTGAGGGATTTGGTTGACGTCTCTAAAATCTCTTTCAACGCTAACCTTTATTCTGAATAAGAATTTAATATTCACTTAGTGCTGTGCCAGCACTGTTTGTAAACAGCAGCTGTTTGTTATCTCTTGTTTAGTCTCTGTATTCTCATCACTTCTCAGAACTATCATTCTGCTGTCTTCATTTCTAAACCCAAAACTGCTAGAATACAGGGACTCTGGACTGGGTCTGTAAATTTCTTCTGATCAAAACTTCATAGCAGTGTAGAGAAGGGACACATTCAAATTACACTAAGGACACTGACATAGCTGGGGTCGTTTCCTTGTTTATAATATTGTAAAACCTAAATGTGGAACTATATTCTAATAATCTTTCATAGGAAGGAAAATAGCCAGACTGGGTATTATGCATGTAACAAATGAGGACGTTGTGCCTAAGAAAGGAAACATTAGTTTTCTCTCATCCTGGGCCAAGTATCTCATTACAGTAAATGTGTGTCCTTGGAAACTCTTTGCTTGTGCTGATGGCGGTAAGCATGTGGTCCCAGGCAGGTTCAAAGGCTGATCTGTGAGAAATGGGCAAGACAATACATTTTGTTTTGGAAGGAATTTCTCATGGGATAAGTTTCCCAAAGCTTGAATTATAGGCTATGAAATAAAGCAAATAGATGGAGAGAAAACAAGTACTGTTTTCAAAAAGTACAAGTCAATTCTATTTAAAGAAGACAAGCTGAAAATAAAACAAAAATAAACACAATTTAGGAGGTTACAGAGTTGAAGACAGTATGAATTGTTGTGAAGGCCAAAATCAAATGTGAAAGTTAGGTTCTCTGAGAAGAGGGTAAGCAGAAAGGATGATTTCTCAAGCAATTAATAAGGAATGATTTTCTTGTGCCATGTTCTGGATGCATTGAGCACAGATCCTCTTGTCCCAAGCTGTCCTAGAGGCTCAGGTTAGCATCTATCCAAAGTTGTCCTTTGATTTTATTGTCTGAAAGAACAGAAGGCATTGGAGTTTCCAGGCACTAAAGAGTAGGGTTCGTTCATCACTTCCCAGCAATCACATCACTTTGTGTAGGTAAGGATATATGACGTGCTTACGGTACTTACGAAGCTCTCTCTAAGTGGGAGAATGACCTGTCCATGGGAAAACTCCCTGTTTTCATGGTCATTTCAGAAGTACCTCTTTTTGGGCAGTGCTCCTGGATCTACTTCTACAGCCACATTCTTCTCTGCACAAGCCCTCCCTATGTAAAGCCAGGCACAGTACAAATATGCTTCCTGCAAGTGAAGAAAACCCATGGAAGTCCTAGCTTCATGGCATGCTGCAGCAATCCCAAGCTACCAGGAGCCTCTTTTGAACCCACTTCCCTAGATGTTTGCTCTTCACCAGAGAATGGAAATTGTTCATCCTGGTGAACTGTGGCCAAGTTCTGCTCCCTAAGTATTTACTTGGAGTGGGGAGGTCAAAGGGAAGAAATTCAGGGGGAGAGAAGCAAAGGAGAACACTTCCAACTCCCTCCCCCATCTCCCAACGCTCCCCACCTTCCTTATCACTGCTCTACTGAAGGGTGTATAAATCCTGCTCTTGGTTAGAATTCTCCTTATTAACAGTGTTATATACATATAAATATATATATAAATATATTCCTTTTTTCAGCCCTGTAGACATGAACTGATCTTCTCTTGAAGATCGGAACAAACACATGGCCATTTTTTGTTTGGGTTTTTTTCTTATTCAAGGTTTTTCATTTTTGTTTATTGGGTGGATTTTTTTCCCTGGGTACTAGCTCTGTGAAGGAAATAAAAAGCGCAGTGTGTGTGTTTTAAAAAAAAAAAAAAAAATTAAAATTAAAAAATGCTTTTTTTTTTTTTTTTTTAAATGTATTTAAATTCTGTTTCTCTCTTCTGTTACTTTACACGTATGAATGCTCTGCTCTTCTGTGATCTTAAAACAAAATGAAATAAACGTGAAAAGGAGATGTGTCTTCATTGACCTGAGTCAGTGATCATGTGGTTGACTGCACTATTTCTTGGAGGTTTTCATGAATAAAATAGAAAATGAAGCCAATGATAATGAATATCATGTAAGGGAAGGGCAGAAAAAATACTGAAAAATCACCTGAAGCCGTTCTAACAATGAGTCTTCTGTCACAGAAAGGAATGTGAGATTTACAAGAATTTTCTTCACCTAAGCAAAGAGGTTCTGTGAAAGTGTTTTCTTTTTTCCCCACCCCTTAAGGGACCAAAAGAGATAAGTATAAATTACCACTGAATGCTATAAATAAAGTATTAAGACACTTATGTTTGTTAGACTTGACTGCAACCTTGGGTTATGATACCAAAAACGTTGGAAAATATGCTGTTTCTTTAAAGCCTCCATAGTAGTGGTTATTTTTAAGGGTTAGTTTTAATGAGATGCTACCTATAGCAGTAGAAGGAACTAAGGTACCTTCTGCAGCCACCTATTATTTCTACTTACAAAAATGCAGTTTGTTTTCTTTACTGCTGAGAGCTATTATCTTCACGAAATGTTTCCTGAATCTCTATAGAATCCTTATTGCATTACATAGGACACACACACACACACAAATGAGAAATAAGCAATCTATCGTCCAATGAGGTGAGGTTGGCTAATCATACATCAGAAGTAACTAGGAGCATCTGAAGTTCTACTCTTAGGAGTCAAATTGGATCCGAAACACGTCCATGAGAATTAATCCCAAGTTGGGGTGGCTGGGGGATAGAATGGAGGAATGAGCACTCATGATGGGTTTCAATAATGGGAAAAGGATCTCAAACAGAAACAAAATTCCTAGACCACTCTGGCCCAAAGAAACAGATTAAGGGCCCAATCTCTCCATATTTTGGATTTTATGAAAAAAACAAAAACAAAAAAAACTCTAAAAATGTTCTTCTGCAATGAGTTTTTCAAACTCAAAGTTAAAGACACAGCCTCAATTCAAAGACTATTCTCACTTCAAACCCCAGCTGCAAGGTTAGGGTTCTCAAACCACTCTCATTTCTATCATTTCAAATCCAGGGTTCTTATTACCCTTTAAATTCAATAATTTGCTAGAAGGACTCACAGAATATAGCAAAGAATACAAACCAGAACCGGTCAAAGGGAGAGACACATAGTGGTAAGGTCTGAGAGAGTCCCAAGTGTGGGGGAGTTTCTATTGTCCTTTTCCTGTGGACTGAAGAAGTACTAACTTTCTAGCACACTGATATGTGACAACAAACAGAGTATCACCAACCAGGCATCTAGATTTTTTGTTTTTGTTTCTAGATTTCATTACCTAGGCATGATTGATTGAATGTCCAAGTCCCCTCCCCTGCCCAGAGGTCAGGCTGATATCATGTGATTCAATGCCTCAGTACTGAGTTACGCGGGTGGTCTTTCTAATATGTGCAGCCACTGTCCTGAGTCATCGAGTTAGTATAAACTATCTAGGGGCCCACCTTGAGTCTTTTGATTTATTTTATTTAGATAGAGTCTTGCTCCGTCGCCAGGCTGGAATGCAGTGGCGTGATCTCAGCTCACTGCAACCTCTGCCTCCCAGGTTCAAGCAATTGCCCTGCCTCAGCCTCCTGAATAGCTGATATTACAGGCACATGCCACCACTCCTGGCTAATTTTTTGTATTTTAGTAGAGAAGCGGGTTTTACCATGTTGGCCAAGATGGTCTCGATCTCCTGACCTCATGATCCACCTGCCTCGGCCTCCCAAAGTGCTGGGATTACACAGGCATGAGCCACCATGCCCGGCCCACCCTGAGTCATCTTATTGGCACACACTATTAGGTGTGATCCAAGGAGCTCAACATGAATAATGAGAAAAAGAACTTTTACTTGGAAAATCCTGGGGAATTACAGCTTATCTCCTAAGACCTGGGCACAAAAGTCAGCCACTCTTTATCACATACTAAGGGAGGAGACCACCCCTCATACTGTCTTATGCCCAATTTCTGCCTCCAAAGAAAAAAAGAAGCAAAAACTAAAAGGCAGAAATGAAAGACAGACAGGCAGACAGCCCGGCGCCATACCCTGGGCCTAGTAGTTAAAGATCCACCCTTGGCCTAATCGGTTATGCTATCGATAGATTAAAGACATTGTATAGAAAAGCACTGTGAAAATCCCTGTCCTGTTCTGTTCCGTTCTTATTACCGGTGCAGGTGCATGCAGCCTCCAGTCACGTACCCCCTGCTTGCTCAATTGATCACGACCCTCTCACACAGACCCCCTTAGAGTTTTAAGTCCTTAAAAGGAAAAAGAATTGCTCACTCGGGAAGCTCGGTTTTTGGAGACATGAGTCTGCCGATGCTCCCAGCTGAATAAAGCCCTTTCCTTCTACAATTTGGTGTCTGAGGTGTTCTTGTCTGCAGCTTGTCCTGCTACAATACCTTATATTACCAATCTATAAAAAAATTACTTGGAGTCTCTAAGTTTTCCAAGATGACCTGAGATTTTCTCTTAAGCCATAGAAGCTTCAGGGTTACAAAGTCAACACAACCTTGAGGCTTTGCTATCATTAGTGCCTCAGAAGAAATTCTTTCTGCTATACTTCCATTTTATACTCCCTTTACATCCATCTATTTTAAAGTATGCCTAAAAGAGCATGTGAGAGCTCAAAAGAAAGTGGGTCTGTGATTCTAAAGGAAAGAGTTTTCAAATATTTGTCAATATAGAATTAAGTTGTATCCAATTCAACCAACTACACCAACCCACTATACCTGAAATTCTTTTCTATCATCAATCACTGGTAACCTCACCATAGCTGTAGAAGACACCTGAATCCAAATCTATGAAACAAAAAGTGTATCTCTCCCTCACCTGCTAAAAAGGAAATTATTACACAAACGTGGAGAATACGATTGCCTGCAAGCCCAAGACTGAAGTCTTACTGTTTGTTGGTATGAAGAGGAAATGAATTTCTCTTCACTTTCCTTTTTAAATTGTTCTTTACTGTTCTCCAGACTGACTACTGGCCAATTGGGATATCCTTTTATCAGTCAAAGCTATGTCCTGGTCAATGGATTTCAAACTGTTGAGGATCTACGGTGAGCACTGGGGACTGTGTCCGAGAACGTTCATTGAGGGACATCTTCTAACTCACCTTTTACAAACCCAACCTTTCTCAGGTGCTACCAGAGAATGTAAGGTGCTACCAGAGAATGTAAGGTGCTACTGATTTGCCATGTGCTTTTAAAACAAGGAAGTTTATTATTAACTCACACGATCACAAGGTCCCACAATAGGCCATCTGCAGGATGAAGAGTAAGGAAAGCCAGTCCAAGTTCCAAAACTGAAGAACTTGGAGTCTGATGTTCAAGGTTAGGAAGTATCCAACACAGGAGAAAGATGTAGCCTGGGAGGCTAGGCTAGTCTCTCTTTTCACATTTTTCTGCCTGCTTATATTCTAGCTGCACTGGCAGCTGATTAGATTGTGCCCACCCAGATAAAGGGCAGGTCTGCCTTCCCCAGTCCACTGACTCAAATGTTAATCTCCTTTGGCAACACCCTCACAGACACACCCAAGAACAATACTTTGTATCTTTCAATCCAATCAAGTTGACACTCAGTATTAACCATCACAGGAAGTATAACAATTTGACTTAGCCTTGTTATCTTTACTTACTATCTTTATCATTTTACCTGCTCACCCTGCCCCTGCCTGGTTTCCTAGATCAAATTAGAAATTAATCTTACAGCAAAGACCCCCTATTGCAAAAACAAAGAAAGAAAGAAAGAAACCTCTGTCTCAGGTTCTGCCTGCCCAAAAAAAGATGTTTCTACTAGTCGGAACAAACATCAGAGACAGACCTTGATCAGAAACTCAGGAAGTGGGAGAGGATGCTGGTCAGGTTAAGAGACATAGTGCAGTTCCAACCCTGGGCAGCCCTAAGTAAGAGTCATCAGAAGCTTCCAGGCAATTGTCATTGAAAAATAAGTGCTACAGCACTACCTCAGCTGCTGCAACCACAGACGCCATTCAGAAATCTTTATCGTATTAACCCTTGGACTCTAAACATTCCTCTCTATTTTCTGGCTCTTAGACAGTTAACTCAACCTGCACTTATTATTCTTAATATATAAACCTCCAGGCTCTATATTAACAATTATGAGATGACAGAGCCTTGAAGTAGCATTGATTTACCCAGATATATTAATATTTGGGCCAATTCTCAAAGGAAAACAAAACAAATAAAACTTCCAGAATCAAGACAACTCCCCAGGGAAAGAACTGAGAACTCCTTCTGAATGAAGACACTTCCTAGGTGCAAGGGAGTTGAGTTGTACATTTGAAAAAGCTCATTATAAACACACTCCCCAGGTCTAGTCAGCCCCTCTTCACTTAGCCCTTCCCCACCTGCTACACTGTCCTGAACCTACCAGGCCTAATGAGTCATGTGGCCCAGCCAAGAAGTGAGTCAAGGGGAGACATGGGTCATATGCATTCAATACATATGGCACTCCCAAGACACAAAGGCTTCTCTACCTAAACCTCACTCTCACTGCATATCCATGTTCTAAGACTTGGAGGATCTGTCTCAGGTTACAACCAGTGACACAATGTGGAAAGAGACAGAGCTCTTGCTATGCATTTATTACTTCTTTGTTTCACAAACTCTATTTTCTAGCGATAAAGCCTAAACCAGCATTTTTATTGTTGTTCTGAAAAGATAAAGTATTTATTCTTAAATATCAACATCCTGGTGTTTTTTCCCTTTTCAGTCTTAATTTGCGATAGTATAATGATACTTTCAGGAAGACAAAATATTTGTTTACCTACTAGTTGGACTGCCAAGGATCCTACTTACCCAATTCTACCTTACATCCTAAATGAATATTTAGAAGAAATGACAAATGAGAACAAAGGAGAGTTAGTCTCCAAGTACAGTTGGTGTTAATAATATAGGCATGCAGCCTCAGGGCTGCTGTGAACAGAAACTGTATCAGCTTTCCCTATTTAAAATAACATACATAGGCAATAAGTTTCTCACCTTCCCAAAGTCCTTTTGAAAATAAAAAGTAATAGAGCCAGAAGTTAAAAAAAGAAAAAAAATCTTGGTGGTTATAATCACTGTTTTCATTAACATTTTAAATGGTTATTCTTAATGGTACATTTAACTAAAGCTAGCTATTCCATGGAAAGAGAATATAGCCATTAAGATCGGCATCTGTTGCACAAACTGAGGCTTCACATTCGGTGATGCATGATTATAACACCAAGAATATTGCATGCTAACAGCAGACTCATTAGCATTAATTGCTACATTTAGTCCCACTTAAAACCTCCTATATCCATAACATTTGCTAAATATATCATTCTTTCTGAAGTAAAGACACCCTAAAATATTATTACCTAAGTAACAATGGAACTAATTTGAGATGGGCATGTGTGTTGTAGTGAGGACAAGAAAAGAAAGTAATGATGATAACCCTGGACAAACAGTTTGATGATAGAAAGCTGCCACTTGTTGACATGGTGCAAAACTCAACTTGAAAAGGGAAGGTCATTGAGAAGCGTGTGGCAGCTACAGACACAAGGCTGCTTCACAATCGTTAACACGTTTTTCTGTGTGAATAGTGGAAAAGACCCTGGAGAGGTGCAAATACACAGATGCCTGTGCTGTGTGTTCACTCATTTGGTCATTCTGAAATCTTCATGAAGGAACTGCTAGGGGCCAGGTACCATACCGGTCCACTTGCTCCCTGTGGGCCAGCTCCTGTCTTTACGGAGCTTATGTCTGGCTAGGAAGGCAAATATTTAACGAAGACTTATAAGTCAATCTTTTCATGATACAAATAAAGTACTTTAATGACCCTTTAATTGTCCTGTCATTTTGCCAAACACATTATGCCTAGAGCTGGGTCTAGGTGGAACTGGGGTCACTAAAACATGGGGCTCTGAACACCCTCTGAGAATCAAAAGGCAGCTTCTCAGAACCCTTTACCATGGATGATGTCTCAATCCCTCCTTGTCCTTTAAGCTATTTGATTCTGAACTGTACTTCCTGCTACTCTCTCAACATCTCTCTCTCTCACACACAAACACACACGCAAAAACACACACACACACACACACACTCACACACACACCTGCCTCCATCTCAGTGTTTCCTTGGTTTTTAAGCTTCACACTGTCCTCCATCAATATTCGCTCTGAAATTCTCCCCACTTAGGAACTCCCACTAAAAAACAAATGGATTTAGTGTTTCAGCTACTCTCTTGTCAACACACAGCCCATTTACTCATTTATTACCCAAATATTTGTGGGTTCTTATTATTTGGCTGGCACCGAGCTAGGTGCTGGGACGCCGTGGTGATTGAAGGTGAATACTGTTTTTGTCCTCATCTCTACCCAGCTTACTCAAACTTCAGGTTGACAAGAATGTGTTTGAAAATGTATAAGTGAGATGAAATTATGCCAACAAGTCACCATTGCATCTTGAAAGAAATGACTAAGACTCAAGTATGTGGTATACCAAGGGATTACCTTAATGGAAAGGAGATGATAGATCCGCCAAGGGAAGTATATGAATGCTTGTCCTATCTTCACAGAAGGCCAAAACTCCATCCATTGAAAGCTGGCTGGGGGAAAAGAAGAAGCAGCAAAAAGGTCAACTGAAGAATAAACTGCTGTCATTGGCACAAAAGAATACCACAAAGATTATTTACAAAACTCAAATCAGGAATAGAACTGAACTCCATGTGGAAGTTCAGTTGTGCTAAGAGGAAAGAGGAAAGGGAAAGAGTTTACAGAAATAAATTAATGATGATGATGATACACTATTTTCAAGCCCTCACATTTATTTTTTTTTTTAATGGAGTTTTGCTCTGTCACCCAGGCAAGAGTGCAATGGCATGATCTCGGCTTACCGCAACCTCCGCCTCCCTGATTCAAGTGATTCTCCTGCCTCAGCCTCCCGAGCAGCTGGGATTACAGGCATGCGCCACCACGCCCGGCTAATTTTGTATTTTTAGTACAGACAGGGTTTCGCCAAGTTGGTCAGGCTGGTTTCGAACTCCCGACCTCAGATGATCCACCCACCTTGGCCTCCCAAAGTGCTGGGATTACAGGCATGTGCCACCATGCCCAACTAATTTTGTATTTTTAGTAGAGACAGGGTTTCACTACGTTGGTCAGGCTGGTTTTGAACTCCTGACCTCAGGTGATCCACCCACCTTGGCCTCCCAAAGTGCTAAGATTACAGGTGTGAGCCACCACGCTGGGCCCAAGCCCTCACATTTTATTGTATTATTTTCCTTAATCTTCATATGAATTCTGTCTGTTCTTTATATTATTAGTCCTATTTTACACAAAAGAAAACTGGATCTTTTAAAATTAAATAATTACCCAAGGAAGTGCTATGGTTCGAATCTGTTCACCTAAAGGCATGTGTTGGAAATTTAATCCCCCAAGTAACAGTGTTGGGAGGTGGGGCCTAATGAGTAGTGATGAGGTCATAAGGGTGAATGGATTAGTGCAGTTTTTGTGGGAGTGGGTTGGTTATGAAAGGAGGATGATGCAGCAAGAAGGCCCTTGCCAGGTGCGGTCCCTCAGTCTTGGACTTCCTGGCCTTCACAACAATAAGCCAAAAAATGTCTGTTCATTAACAAAATTGACTAAGACAAGAAGTAAATGGACTGAAATTCAAACTCAGATCTGTTGCCTTTACAGACATTGCTCTTAAACACTACATTGTCTCCCAAACACTAAGAAAAGTTGCCAGAGAATTAACTATAAAAATGCTGTAAAATGAAGCAGTACATATCATTTCACAGAACTTCTTCATACAGCTATCTTAGGCAACTGAATACTAATAATTACATGTAATTATAATTAATAAGAATGGCAAAACACTAACAGTTAGCTCATGTTTCACAGGCAAGGCCAATTGAGCCTCAGAAAATTAACCATCTGACTCGAGATCACACAGTCAGCTGAATAATAGGACTCCAGCACCCAATCTCTGGGACTTCTGGGTCTAATATGAGTGTTGTTTCTGATACAGACTTCTCTATCCCTGTGGAACCTGGAAGACTACTCTCAGTAGCCCACGTGAATATGCTTGGAGAATCTTACGGACTAAATTATGTCCCACCAGATTTGTATGTCAAAACCCTAACCCTTAGTACCTTACAAAATCTATGACTTTTATTTGGAGATAGGGCCTTTTAAAGAGGGAATTAAGGTTAAATGAATCAATTAAGACGTGTTCCTAATCCATGCTGTTTGGTGTCCTTAGGAGAAGAAGAGACATAGGAATGTGCATGCATGAGGGAAAGGCCATGTGAGGACACCATGCACAGGTGGCCATCTGCAAGCCAGGGGGAGAGGCCTCAGGAGAAAATGAACCTGCTAACATCTTAATCTTAGACTTCCAGCCTCCAGACAGGACTGTGGGAAATACATTTCTGTTGTTTAAGCCAGCTGCACCGTGGTATTTTGTTATGGTAGTGCTAGCAAACTAATTCAAAGAGCAAGTTCACCGCTCTATGTGAGATTTTGTTAAATGTTCTCACTTTTCAACCCTACGGTGATAGTTACTATAGAGACATATATTCTACTCTCACTCCAAATATGAACGCAAACCACTGAGTCTTATAAAGTGATAAATTTTGTGTGTAGAGGTAAGAAACATTGGTAGGTGTGTGTGAGGGTGGGAGAATATATGTACTGTGATGTTTTATATACATATATGGATATATGTGTGTATATATACGCAGTATACATATATGTGTGATATATATATATATGTTTTATATCTATATAATCACTGCATTTCTATTATCAATAGAAAATGCAATTCCCATCCCCATCCCATAAAGACCTAGATTCACAGACACGTATAAGTTCTTTGTGATGAGCCCCCTGCAGGGTACAGCAGCCAAGCATGGATCTGAGCAGGTGAGAAGGGAACTGAGCAGCACTCATTGACTGCTACTGTAGACTCAACTTGGTCACAGTGTCAATGAACCCCAACTAAGAGAAGGGGTTCCTTGGCTGAAACCCTGATGAAGGATCCTAAACAAATTCACTAAACAGACTCAAGCAGAAAGACATCTAACGGAGGCATACAAAGGAAACTAGGGAAGTGAAACGTGAATGTTCGCATGTTAAGAGGATAATTAAACAATTATTTAATGATTTGGAGATAACATAGTTAATTGGTTCGGAAACACTTGTGGCAAACATCCTTTTTCTCCATGGCATTGTTTTGCCTTTACTCCAGGGAGCATCCTCTGAGTTTGCAAAGCATGTCCACTTACATTATCTCTTTTGAACTTTACAACAACTGATTGAGGCAAAAATATTATAACTCTTCCCCTCTGATATAACCATGTCAGAGAAAGGTTTTGTATTTGGAAGTCCCAATGCATTTTCCTCTTCTTGTTGCTTATGTGCATCATAATCCATTTACTAAAATTGCAAAAGAATGGTTTATCTCCAAATTGAATTTCTATCCTCAATAATCCCTGGGCATGCCTCAGTATGAAGGTCAAACACCGAGGATGACCACTCTCCTGAGAGCTCCCTCTGAATGAATTAAGCAATACTGACCCACAAGACGTCCATTCTCCCTGTGCAATCCCACAGATAGGCAACCACCTCTCAGTATGCCAAAATAAGCTGTACTGACCAAAATATTTTCATGAAACCATTTGTTACGGTAAATGAGTTTGGGCATTACTGCCCACGCCCATATGCAATGATTTATCTTCTGCCAAAACAATTTTTATCATCCTGTCCAGACTTTCTAAATGTGACCCCCACACACACACTTGTGTGTGGGGTAATGTTGGCAAAATAGTAACTAAGAATGGGGTATAGAAAATCCCTTTGAACCTTTTTGCCACCATAACAAGCTATAGCCTAACACAGACCCTGCAAAATCTCTCTCTCTCTTTTGTTCTTCTAGGGAACATGAAAGGATTAGGTCAAGAGTTACAGATGCGATCCAGAAGAACCTTTTTTTGTGGCTATTTGTTGCTGTTGGGGCTTTGTTTTGCTTGTTTGTTGATGAGTAGGTGGCAGAAGCCTTTTCAAGAGTGTTTGTCACATACATTTGGATTCTGAGCAGCTACTGGTCTATTTCCCAAAGGACAAGCGAGCCCACAGAGGTCAGTGGAGAGAGGGAGAGAGCGTGTGTGTGCATGCTGGTGAAACGTGGATCAGAATAACAAAAGCAGATGTAGCTAATGGCAGAGGGGCAAGGCTGGAGTTAATAAACCAGCGCGCACAGAGGGTTCTGTCAGATGCAGGGGATGTATGGCGTAATTGTTTCTGCCTCTAATGATCCTAGTGATGTGGGAGACATGAGAATATGAAAACAAGACAGAAAAATGGAAACTCATTTCTAGCAGCTGCCAAACAAAATGGGATGTAAAACAGGAGAGAGGTATATTGAAATGTTCACAAGGTTCACTTCACCAAAATGAAACTTTACCTCTCAAGGATGTCAAATCCTCCCCTCTCTGTCATGCAAAAGTCCCCTCCCATTTCCCATCAAACTGTTGCTCCCTGCATTCTTTCTGCATCCTTCCCTGTCACTCTCTTCCCTCGTCACTGTCACTTTGCCTCTCTTGCTTTTTAATCTCTTTCATCTTACCCCTTCCTTCCTCCCCTCTCCATTATCCTGTCACCACAAACATGCTCTTACAGTTGTTCTCCCTTCCCTCTCTCTCACACGCATACACGCACACACGAGCATACACGCACACACGAGCATACACGCACAGACCACACCCCTTCTTATTCATTAGTAATCAACCTGGGAGTCATATCTCCCAATCCCAGTAGTTGAATGGAGCTGTAAAAATGCTCCCTTTGAAAAACACCCAGAAGTGACGCTCCCCGTGCTGCAGGTGGGCGGTGGGGTCGGCGCTGCTGCGATGCTTGCTCCTGCCACGAGGGGGCAGCGGTGCGCGCCGAAAGCCGCGCTGTCCGTCGGCGCAGGGAAGGCGGCGCGGAAGTCTGCTCACCCGGTGTCACCCGTTACTGCGGCTGACAGCCTGCGTCAGGATTCCGCCCGCGTCCCAGGCGAGCACGGAGGGGCGCAGAGAATAAGCAAACGATTTCTGATGAGTGCGGGCGGGGTGAATTCCGCCTCGGGCTAGTACAGATAGATCTTTTCCAGAAACAAAGGAGTGAGGCCGTCTGTGATTCGAGAAGGGAGAGAGGCAGGGCTGGGCGCGCCCGCTCGGGCCCCACCGCCGAGCTTCTCCCCGCCCGCCTACCTGCGGCCTCCTCCTGCCCTGCGGCCCGCGCGCCTCCCGGACCACCCGCCAACCCGCCCACCCGCTCGCGCCGCTGCAAGGCTCCCACCCCGGGCAGCTGCAGGCGCCGCCGGGTCGGGAGGAAGCTAGAAGGCGACTTTGCTCGGCCACCTGGGGGCGGGGATGGAACCGGCCTGCAGAGAGGGAGCGCGGGTGTGTTGGGGGCAGGGTGGGTTTGCAGCCCTTCCCGGGGGTGCGGCTTCCAGCAGTGACTGCAGGGTGAACGCAACTGCAGGGTGAACGCGGCGGCAGGGGGCGGCAACGCTTCTGTGAACCCGCAGCCTCCGCGTGGCTGGGGACTAGAGCTCTGCACATGTTTGTCACAGGTCAGCTCCCCCGACTCGCGCACACACGGGGTCCTGGGGTCTCGTTGCGATTCCTCCCCCTCGTACTCCAAAAGAGGGGTAACATCGACAACAAGCAGAATAATAAAAAGCGTTTATCGAGTGCTACGCGCCAGGCAGGCTGTTTTTACAGTAAATTTATTAATTATTAATTTTAATAAAATGATAGTAAATAATAGCAATATGCCCAAGTGATGCTGATTAACTATCTTATTTCCTTCGTTATAAGTTGAGAGGATGCAGAAGTATATTTTTCTTTTTCAAGAAGATCACTAGGTCTGGTTCTCCCTATTTCCAGAGGAGGACGATGCCTTTATATTTATTTATGTTGGAAAAACCAGGGTTATAACTGCCGTTGGACAGAATTCAGGCTCCAGGCTGTTTTCCTTCTGTATTTTTTTTTTTCTTTTGAGACGGAGTTTCGCTCTTGTTGCCCAGGCTGGAGTGCAATGGCGTAATATAGGCTCACTGCAACCTCTGCTTCCCAGGTTCAAGCAATTCTCCTGCCTCAGCCTCCCGAGTAGCTGCTACTACAGGCATGCACCACCACGCCCGGCAAATTTTTGTGTTTTTAGTAGAGACCAAGTTTTCACCATGTTGACCAGGCTGGTCTCAAACTCCTGCCCTCAGGTGATCCGCCTGCCTCGGCTTCCCAAAGTGCTGGGATTACAGATGTGAGCCACCCGGCCAGGCCCACTCCGTGCATATTTTTTAAATGGGAATGTTCATGTAACTGTCCCAGTTTACAGCATCCCTTGAACAAGAGAACATCTAGAGACCCGACCTAAATGGTAACCGATTGGTGGGAGTTGAGGAGCCATTACTGCCATTAGAAGGGGCAAGTGACTTTCCAGTTTGCCACAGTACCCACCTTGCCCTAATATGGACTGTTATTACTTGAAGCTGCACCCCTGGGGGAGGGTTACAAGTCAACCCTCTCTCCCCTAACACACGCACCACACACCACACACACACACACACTCTCTCACTCTGTCTCTCAATCTCTCCTTTATTTATAAAAGCAAATATTAGATTATACGTTTCACGAGAGAAGGAATTTTGTCTTATATTTCTTTTGAATCTCTCATAGAAATTCATTGATCTGGACATATTGTAGATACCAGTAAGAACTGCTGAATGGAAATTTGTTGAATAAAATGAGCAATAGAACATTATTTAAAGTGTCGGGCTACCACAGATATTGCATCCATTATTTTTTAAGGACTATAAAAACATTCATACAAAGCACAACAATTTCTGCCATACGTGCATGCATAAACAATTTGATGTTGAAAGCAAATAAAATGTACAAAATTAATATATGTGTACTTAATTATGAAAATAAACATTTTTGTTCCTTAGTAATCAGACACAGTAATAGTCTGAGAAATACTAAAGAATGATAGAAATCCTCTTTTACAAGCATTTCCATCTATAGCAAGTTTCAAGTCTGCTATAGAGGTAAAAGATATATGATGTGATAAAAATATAAATCAAAATCATAGTGGAAAATAAACTAATATTCTTTTACACTGTATGGAAACTTTAGCTATGTGATACTACATATGTATCAGTTACAGTTCTATTGGGGAAGTAGAACCATTGTGAGTGATATAAAACCAGGGATTTATTACAGGGTTTAGATTCTATGCAAGTATGAGAATGTGTTAAGTCGTCTAAGGCCTCTGCATCTATTCTTGGGCGTGAAGTCTGCAGGGCTGACGATCAAGAAGGAAAGATGCATATGAAATGGATAGAGCAAGGAAAAAATGAAACTCATACTTGCTTCTCGTGGCCTCCGTGTAGATGACTTGCAGGATAAACTGACGCTTTTCACCAAAGAAACATACACATAGCTAGCCAGGGATTCAGAGAAGCGGAAGCAGGGGAATCTAGCAGGACTTGAAGGAGCCCATGCCAAAGGGTGAACCAGCAGATCAGTGACAACTTAGGTGAGCTGGCAGCCACGGCTGGCTTCACACCCATCTTCAAATCATAAAGATAGCTGGTGCTTCTTTTCTGCCTTCCAGATCTTGTTCATTTTTTCCTTGCGGCCAGCCCTGAGCCGGAAACAAAAGGAGTTCTTGGAAACGTGGTTCCCGCTTAGCAAAACAGACACACACAAAGTCATAATAAAGGAATCTTTAAGACAGTAGCATAAAAATCACTGTGATACTTGGGCTAAAGCAGGGTATTTTGAATATTCAAAAATAAATCATAAATATATGGGCTCAAATAATATCTTTTTAAGTTATTTATCAGATTTCTTTCTTAATCTGGGGGCATGGGAATTTAGTGGAGAATGAATAGCAAGAAGGAAAGTACTCAAGGTGATTTGAGACGATGGACTCCAGAGGATATCACAGATTAACTTGGGTGGAGTCACATAGGCCAGGTATTTTCATACAAGACAAGGGGACCATTTAAGACAAGGGGAACTCAGTAGGGCCCTGTGATATAGAACTGTAGCTTCAGATCATAGAGAAAAAATGAACTGAACATGAAGAAAAACTACCTATTCTCTCCCTGGCATAAATGGCAAACACAGAAAAGGCCAGCCACCAACAGTGATGCTGGATGACGTTTATCAACACATTGAAAACTGCACTTTTAATTCTGCCCCTCACCACCTGCCCCTCTTTCAGGCTTCTCCCTCTCTGAAACCAACCCTGCATCCACCCAGTTTCTCGAGCCAAAAATTTGGGCATCAACCTTGATTTCTCTTTCTCTTATTCTCTCTGCTAACTTAGTCAACTCTATCACCAAAATAGATCTTGAATATTTTCACTTCTACTGCCACCACCATAACACAAACGTGATCTACTGTTTTCAGCTTTTCAACTGATTTCCTGCTTTCATTTTTCTCCTTCTAATCCATTATCTGAACAGCAGCCAGCATGCTAGTATAAAAAGAGGAATCATACTATGTATTAAGCACATAATATTCGTATTTGATAGTATTATCCTGGATGCCAACATACGGGTTCTAGAGCAGACCATATTATTATTTACTTACACACAGGACACACTAGCTATCCTTTGCCCCAGTTCTTACCCCCAGGCAATATAGTGAAAACTGCATGTCGTGATACATGTGAGGCAGTTTACTGTAGACAAGGGGCCTGATCACATGAATCTGGGCATTTATGTAGGACAAAGAGGGGCAGCTGTCCCTCCATGTCTAGCCTTGCAACCTGGAGATGTCTCCATGGTCCTGGTTCTTATCACACCTTGAAATGTAAACAAATATACTTCCCAATTAAATAAATATGCCAAGTACTCAAGGCCTTGTTTATGACTTTTCTCTCACTTCACTTTTGTTTCTACTGTGCTCCATTCCCACTGCCGTTCTTGTTTTTTTGTTTTGTTTCGGGTTTTGTTTGTTTGTTTGTTTGAGATGAAGTCTTACTCTGTTGCCAGGCTGGAGTGCAGTGGCACCATCTCCGCTTGGCTCACTACAACCTCCCACTCCCTGGTTCAAGTGATTCTCCTGCCTCAGCCCCCCGAGTAGCTGGGATTACAGGCATGCGCCACCACGCTCAGCTAATTTTTGCATTTTTTTAGTAGAGACAGGGTTTCATCATGTTGGCCAGGACGGTCTCAATCTCTTGACTTCGTGATCTGCCTGCCTCGGCCTCCCAAAGTGCTGGGATTACAGGCATGAGCCACCACTCCCGGTCCCCACTGCTGTTCTTTCTAAAACATGCAAGTTCGCTTCTTCCTCAGTCTTTGTGCTTGTTGTTCAGTAGTTCTTTGCAAGGCTGGCCCCTTCTCATCATTAAAGGTCAAGTTCAAATAAAACTTCTCAGCCCTTCCCTGACCATCCATGATACACAGCATACCAGCATCTTTACTACATCATCTTGTTTTACTTCTTTCATTCCGCTTAGGATTATGGAAAAATCTTACTTAGGGAATTATTTACTTATGTGTGGCTGTCTTCTCAACCAGACTGAGAGTAAGAACTTTTTCTTGTTCACTACATTGTAACAAAAGCACATCACAGTGTCTAGCACATAGTAAATGCCCCCAAAATATGTGCTAAATGTCTGAATACATATTTTACAGAGTTTAGTCAGATCCATCTCAACTGAAAAATCAGAAGCTCACTCAAGTCAGGGATAATTTAGACACGTTCAGAGCCAGTGTGTCATTGTGTCTACTTATCCACCATGTGGGCTACATTATCAGAGAGGAACGATGCCACAGTGGAAAGTTCATGGGCTTTGAATGAGAGTCATGCATTCAAAAACCAACTCTACCACTTACTTACAATGTGACTTTTTTTTTTTTTTTTGAGGTGGAGTCTCTCTCTGTTGCCCAGGCTGGAGTGCAGTGGCACCATCTGGACTCACTGCAACCTTTGCCTCCCAGGTTCAAGCGATTCTCCTGCCTCAACCTCCCCAGTAGCTGGGACTACAGGCGCGCATCACCATGCCTGGCTAATTTTTGTATTTTTACTAGAGGTGGGATTTCACTATGTTGACCAGACTGATCTCGAACTCCTGACCTCGTGATCCACCCATCTCGACCTCCCAAAGTGCTGGGATTACAGGCGTGAGCAACTGCACCTGACCTGCAGTGTGACCTTCTATAGATAAGAAATCTGAGGCTCTGAGAGATGCAGGGACTTGTCTAAAGGGGACCATAGCACTAACTTTACAGAATCTTTGTAAGAAAAAAATGCAAAGTGCCTACATAGATACCAGCGTTCTTCCCTTCTTCCCATGCCCTGCCAGCCTCTGTCCTCTCCGCTCCCTTACGAACAACTCAAAGAGTCATCCTGGAGTCCCCTTTGATCTCCAGTCTCACCCACATCAATAATCATTGATATCAACATAAGTAAAGAATTGTTCTACATGTAGAGAGCCTGTATGACACATTTCCGGTCATGAGGTACTACATATATCTAACAGAGTGATCACAAGATATAGACGCCTGCGTTTCTGGTTCTCTGTTTAAGACGTCACTGTTTTAAAGAATTCCAGGGAACTCTTTAAACTCATATATGCTGATACTCAAAAACACCAGCCTTTGATCACCCTGTGGTGATAATGAACTTGTTTCATACTTTCTGATTCAAAATTAAACGCATAAATAAATTACCGTAATTCAATCTGTCTGCTACTTTGAAATACTAAATACTAAATAAATATTTAAATAAAAGGTAAGTGGTTTGAAAGTATAACATGCTGAATAATGTAATGTGCTATGGGACCAGGCTCTATCAAAGAAGTTAAAGTCAGAATTGGCCACAAACCCTCAATGGGAATTGTTATTTTTTCTATAGATATAAAAGCAGTAATGCTTATTCATTGACGTCTCAATACTAGTGGCCTCCAAACTTTTGATCACGCATCCAATCTGGAAAAAAAATAATCTGGGCATGTGTCCTCATGTGTATTTATTTATAAAGTATGTCGCTGCATTTCTGTACTAATAAATTAAACATTTAAAACATACACAAATAATAAACCTTTTTAAAGAATGACATAAAAATACACGAAGAGAAATTTGAATATTTTCTTTTTATACTCTATTGGATCATCTTGCAATACTCTATTTTAGAGATTACTGATAGATCTAGTTGTTTGTAAATATTTTTATCACGTGGAAAAATTCATGCAAAATGTTAAAAAATGAGCAATTACACAAGTAAACAGTCTTGTGTTTTGATATGACCAAGGAAAAGGGATGAGAATGGAACAGCGGATCCATGACTTTCCCCCCACACCCACCCCATCACCCATTCCATGCTGTACTTTACACGGAGAAAGTACAGCAAAAAGATAAGAGGAGAAAATACTTCACATAAACTCACTTTGGACATTAGGCACTTTCTCTTTACTTAACTAGACAATGAATATGAGATCCAGATTGGAAAAATGGGCTAGGGACTGAGTTGTGATACAAATTTGTATCAGTTAGGACCATGGCATTTACTATTGCTTTGGGGTTTAAATGAAGCTGCTTCACAGTATAGAATTTAGCTTTTAGCAGCTCCACCAAGCACCTGGGTAACAGGAATTAAAGTGGGGGGTAAGTAACACTATGAGGCTAACTCTGAGAAAGGAGATATAGAAAAGGGAAAGGAGCTAGCAGGTAAGTCTCTCTCTTCTTCCCTCCAAGAGATCATTCTGCATTAGTTAGGTCCACCTCGCCTTGTTCAGACATTGTGCTGCGTGACAGAGCAAGGGGCTGTGTTTTCTTAAGAAGTGTGTCTACCTTGGTAACATGTCACATTTGCAGAGATGGTCTGGTCACATTTGGAAACTACCCCTACTTACAGCCCTTATGATGAAGGGTCACACCTGAGATCTGAACCAAGTATTCACACACCTCCAGCCGTATTCTTTGAACAAAAGATTCAAGGCCATCTCTCCACTACTCGACCGCTGCCTATAGCAGATCACAAAGAAAAGCTGGGCCAGCTTCTCTTCCTGGGAATTTGGGGTTGGACAATTCAACTGAATGATGTTTATTGTCTGTGAGTACCAGAGTTGTTAATTCTGAGGGCTGAAGTGGCTGCTTTGGGCCATGGTGGTTAACACCTCTCTAGAAAGAAGAAAAGAACAGACATAAAGATGAGGGTAGAAATGACTAGATAAGCCCAGAGAAAGAGAGACAGATAAAGAAGCTGCCTTGTTTTTTGCAATTCCCAGAGACACTTCCCATGGGACCCAACTATTCTTTAGTTATTGTGTTTGCATTGTGTCAGCCCTGTCTGTATTCCTACAATTTTTTCTTGCATCAACTTATATGAGTCTCTGTTCCCTCCCACCAAAAATGTCCCTGAGCAAGACTCTGTCTCGAAAAAAAGAAAGAAAGAAAAAAACAAAAACAAAAAACCTCTCAGGAGAAATATCTTTCTAGTCTAAGAAACAAATCTATTTCAGCCAGGCGCAGTGGCTCACGCCTGTAATCCCAGCACTTTGGGAGGCCGAGGCGGGTGGATCACGAGGTCAGGAGATCGAGACCATCCTGGTTAACACCATGAAACCCCGTCTCTACTAAAAATACAAAAAATTAGCCGGGCATGGTGGCGGGCGCCTGTAGTCCCAGCTATTCGGGAGGCTGAGGCAGGAGAATCGCCGGGAGAACCCGGGAGGCGGAGCTTGCAGTGAGCTGAGGTCCGGCCACTGCACTCCAGCCTGGGCGACAAAGCAAGACTCAGTCTCAAAAAAAAAAAAAAAAAAAAAAGAAA
>NC_045435.1:31811842-31923593 GCF_002776525.5 Piliocolobus tephrosceles | reverse complement strand
AAAAGAAATAAACCTATTTCTTGATGAGAAAAACTCATATTTTGACATAGAAATAGTTTCAGAATTTATATAAATGAATGCTAGAAAGTGTAGAATAGGAATCTATTTTTATATTAAGTTCATTTCTAATTCTAATTTATGTCCTGACCCACTATTTAACTTTTTAAAAGTTTGCTTCTAATTTATGTTACCTATTGTATGACATATATCATTGAACTCATCTTAAATGCTTTCTGGAGTAGTGAAGATGCAAAATAAAATATCTCCAGTACTGATAACACAGAAAGCAAAAACCTATGACATTATGATAATCGACTTAAAAAAATCAGAAGAGTCAGACTCATACAAACATTAATTGGTTTTTAATATAAGACAAGTTATCTAAGGTAACAAATCAGAGAATTGCTAGGTTTCAAAATTGTTGTTTGTTTCTACATCGGGAGCTATCAAAGACACCACCCAATACACACACACACACAGAGAGAGAGAGAGAGAGAGAAAGAGAGGGAGAGAGAGTCATTACAGAAAAAACACAAGGAAAAAATTAAACAAAAAACCTAGTGACAGTCTATCATAGTTTGTCTCACATTGATCTGGAATTTTAACATCAGTCTGGGACTCTCATAAAGCATAGTGGCATTCAGCAATAAAAAGAAGGCAACAGAAAATTATTTCTATCAATACGGTCTGTCTACAAAGCTCCATTTGCTAATAGAACTGAGTGAGTTTAGGAAACCCTGTTAACTGCTGATCTCAGTCCTTTTATTTTTCTTTCCAATGCCTAGGGGAAAGATCGAGCTGATATCTCCGCAGACACTCTAAATTCATAGAAGAATTAATACTTTTAAAATATTTTTCCTTCAACTGATTGACAGATCACATTCTTTCTTTTCTGTGATCATGTCCCTGATTCCCAACAAAAAATTGTTCTAAGTGGGGGAAGTATAGAATGATGGTTAAGAACATATCCGTTATTGAGGAGAAATAGGATATTTGCACAATCTCAAAGCATATTCTCCCAAAACACTTATCAATTACAAAAAAAATAATAATTTTATAGTAGAGATATCTAGCAGGAACTACCACTTAACCAACTGAAAATACCCTGAAAAAGACAGTCATAGTCTGTTTAGATGCTATAAGAAAATAGCATAGACTGGGTATCTTAAACAACAGAAATTTATTTCTCATAGTTCTGGAGGCTGGAAAGTCCCACATCAAAGTCCTAGCAGACTCAGTCTCTATTGCGGGTCCACTTCCTGGTACATAGATGGCTGGCTTCTCACTGTGTCCTCACAAAGCAGACAGGGCCAGGTAGCTCATTGAGGTCTCTTTACAAGACTACAAATTCCAGTCACAAGGGCTCCATGATCATGACTTAATCACTTCCCAAAGATCCTACCTGTAAATACCGTCACATTTGGGATTAGGGTTCAACATATGAATTCTGGGGAATACATTCAGTCTAACAGCAGATACACCGTCACTTCTGTGGTATTCACACCAAAAAACTCACAACCTCCATCTGATTATGAGGGAAACACCAGACACACCAAAATTGAGAGATATTTTATGAAGTAACTGACCAATACTCTTCAAAAGTGTCAAGTTCATGAAAAAAAAAAAAAAGGAAAGAATGATAATCTGTGACAGATTGAAGGAAACTAAGGAAACACAAAAACTAAATGCAATGTGGGATCCCGGATTTTATCCTGGACCAGAAAAAAAAAGGCATAGGGTAAAAACTGGTGACATTCTAATAAAACATGTTCCTTCATTACTAATTTTGTATCAATGTTCATTTCCTGGTTTTGATAAGTGTACCTTAGTTATAGAATATGCTAACATTAGGTAAGCCAAGTAAAGGGAATATGGGATTCACTTTGTTTTTGTTTTGTAAAGAATATCCCCTGGAACTAGTCAGCCTAGAGCTAAATCCTGGTTCACCACTTGCTAGTTGTATGACCTTGGACAAGTTATATGCCTGTGTCTCAGTTTTCTCATGCTTAAAACAGGGTTAATAATAGGGTTTACCACATTGAATGGTTATGAGGATTAAATGAATGAATATATATTAGTACCTTAAGACAATACTTGGCACTTAATAAGCTCAATATTTATTGACTATTTTATCTTCTCTGTCTTTCCTGCCTTCCTCCATGCTCCCATAATACTTTTTGTCTTAATCAGATCATTTAACACATAGTTGACTTTCTATTCCAGACTTCTCAGGTATTGGAGACATGTTTACCTGACTTCAGACTTGTGCTTGAAACCTGACTTCAAGTTGCTTAACCTTGCAAAGCCAATTTGCTTATATAAAATGAATATTAATATAATATTTATGGCTTTGTGAGATTAAGTGATATGTGTGAAGTGCCTCATAAAGCTCAGTGACTCATAGTATGCATTAAATACATGTTAGCTATGTTTCTACTTTCCTTCCTTCCGGTAAACTACAGACATATTTTATTCATCTTTCTAGACCCCACTTCCCCTAGAACTCTCACTTTTAATATAAACACATACACACAACATACCATACGCATACCACCTGAATATCACACACGCATATGCACACACAACACATATAGATTAGCACAGTGCTATGCATAGCTATGCATACAGTATTAGGCTGGTGCAAAAGTAATTGCATACTGTCCGTTTTATTTGATTTTTATGGAAATAGTTTATGATCATCCTGCAATGAAGTAAAGGTGAAGCAGGTCTAGGAAACAAACAAATGCATTTTAGTATAGTTTTTTATACGATCAATTTGCCCCTTCTAATGGCAAAAACCACAATTATTTTTGCACCAACCTAACAGACGTTAAATAAGTATATTTGAAATAAAGAGGTAAACCAGAGGTTGTATTTGTTCCCTCCCTGACTCTATACTCTTCTTCAGTATGTGCTCCACATTTCCCTATATATCCAACATGAATTTCATATAAAAATGTGTTTATTTATTTCCTAGGCCTGCTTCACCTTTACTTCATTGCAGGATGATCATAAACTATTTCTATAAAAATCAAATAAAGATGGACAAATTCCAATTTTAAATGTCACAGTAAGTGCTTTTATAATCCACATGAGTCAGAGCCCCAAATAGTCCTGCCTTACTTACAGTGACATTCAAAGGGACTATAAATTTAACTCTACAAACTCTCAAAAATGATGTAAATTTTTGCTGTGTGTTTTCATAGAGGGCAGCTGAGGGGTTTTATACAGTAAACATATAATCTACTGTCCAAAGTGCGATGTTTTGGAAATGAGAAATTTTTCTTAAAAATCATGATGGACCAATAGGAATAGACCAAAACTAACCCAGGAACAAACCGAGCTTATCCTAGTCTTTGCCATCCAACATAAAAACCTTTCTCAAATATTCTATTTAGTCATTTTTCCTTTCCCCAAAATTCCAAACTCAGAGCTGCCTCTAACATTGCTCCCTCCTACTCCAGTCCAAACAGTGGCCTCTCACCATGCTGTTCACTGTATTCTTTCTTCTCTTTCTGATGCACTTGGCTACCCCATCTCTCTGCTGGAAGTCAACAGGGACTTCTCTTCCTGATTTAGCTAAGTCAGTCTAGGGAGGTTAGAGGACACAATTGCTCCATGAACCCACTCCTCATTTATTCCTGAGAAAAGAAGCAGCTGAAACTCCTGAAACATTTGGCTTCTCTAGATGATTTTCTTACAAGAAATACCTAATTATCAGCTTTATTACCTTTTCTCCTACTTAACATTATATTTCTCTGCAAAAAAAAAGGTGTATGTTTGAATCTCCCAAGGGCCTAGATCAAATGTTATATTCAAAAAGTCCTTCCTTGACTACTTTTTGACTAGCAAATCAACCTATTTTATTTACTTGATAGTTTTTAGTACTATCTGAAATTTCTTGGTTTTTGTTTAATGCTTTATTTATTGTCTTCCTCCATGAAAATGTAAGCTTCGCGAGGGCAGAATTTTTCCTACCTTATTCTCCTCACAGCACTTAGAATACTGGCTGTGCACTGGGTCTGAGGTCCTGCTTTCCTGGCTCTTCACTCTCTATGAGATAGGGAGAAGAGACTCATGCTCTTGACAGTGCACCCAACTTTATACCAAAATGCCTTTAGTTCATCAACAGGGTTCGTGATTTGGCATGGACACTCAGAGAAAGATCACCTCTTTACCACCAAAAGTTCAAGTGTGAATCTGAGCAGTAGAAAAAGATCACACCTTTTTAAACCTTCCATCTCTGCATCCAAGGCTAAGAGGAGAATTGTGAATTGGGATCAATCTCATGACCCTTGAAGGCCCTCTGAGCCCATCATCATGGGCAAAGAGTGAGCTTCAGTGTTCTCTCCTACTCCACAAAACATAGAGCCCTGAGATCCCTGAGATTAATCACATCAGCCCTTCATCTCTCTTAGTTCACCTCTCACCTCTCAAGCACTAATCAACATAAAACATAAAACTCTTCACACTCCCCACCCATTCAACCTCTTTCCCCCAACTCCACCTGTATTAGTCAGAGTTCAAAAAAAAGAAAACAAACAAACAAAAAAAAAAAAACATAATCAACAGGAGAGATATATGTTTAAAACATTTTTTATGATTAACTGGCTAATGTAATAATTATCGAGGCTGGCAAGTCCAGAATCTGTAGTGTGGGCCAGCAGGCTGGAGACTTAGGAGAGCCAGCGGTGCTGATGAAGTCTAGAAAGGAGTCTGCGGGGGGATTCTTTCTGGCTCATGGAGGCCAGTTTTTTTTGTTTTGTTTTGTTTTGTTTTGTTTTGTTTTTGAAGCAGAGTCTCGCTCTGTAGCCCAGGCTGGAGTGCAGTGGCGCAATGTCGGCTCACTGCAAGCTCTGCCTCCCGGGTTCATGCCATTCTCCTGCCTCAACCTCCCAAGTAGCTCGGACTACAGGCACCTGCCACCATGCCTGACTAATTTTTTTGTATTTTTAGTAGAGACAGGGTTTCACCGTGTTAGCCAGGATGGTCTCCATCTCCTGACCTCGTGATCCGCCTGTCTCGGCCTCCCAAAGTGCTGGGATTACAGACTTGAGCCACCGCGCCCGGCCGGAGGCCAGTCTTTTTGTACTATTCAGGTTTCCAGCTGATGGGGTGAGGCCCACCTACATTAAAGAAGGAAATTCACTTTACTCAGGGTTCACCAATTTAAATGTTACTCTCATCCCAAAACACCTTCCAAGCTGATATATAAAATTAACCATCACACAATCCTTCCAAGTGAAACCTTCTAAAATCCTTTCACTGGGCCCTCTGGAACTCACGGTCATTATCAGCAACAGTCTCCATACCATTAACCTAATCTATGAATGCCTCCTCTCCTTTTTCTCCGACGTCTCTCTCAACCATTCAATTTCTTTACCTCCTTGATACTTTCTTACGTTTTTCCTCCTCTACTCATATTATACTCATGGTATAATGGACTAAAAAGCACATAAAATGGAAAAATAAAAAATTATTATCAATTCAAATCATTGTAAGAACCTGAAAAAGAAAGGCCACTCTGCTCCTTGGTTTAATAGTAGAATTTAGCAAAAATAGTAGAATCTTTGTTGCAGACAAATGAAGTTACATGTTAAATAGAATGGTATCATGAATAAGTTCTAGCAGTTATATTAGGGAACTTTGATGCCTATAAAGCAACAGGAACGTCTCCTGTCAGTAGAAGAAGAATGTAGCAAACAGAGATCTACTCAGTGATAGGGGTGATAAGAGAAGAAGCAAAGAATAGATAATAATGCTAATTAAGTAACAATAATCAATACAGCTAACACTTATTGAATATTTATAATGCAATAATAATATGACATGCATCATTCATTACTTTAGTTATCACCACAACTCTAGGAAGAAGACACAACTATTATTACATTTTATTATAAGGATCATAGAACTAGTAAGTGAACGAGCCAGAATTCAATCCTTAGTTGTCTGACTACAACTGGTGATATAAAGTTTTATGCTCCCCTAAAAATGGTTTCTTGAGCATCACTTGACAGTCCTTAGAGGCATGGGAAATAAGATTTATAATCACAAAATTATAAGTTATATTTTTAAGAGTATTTCACATGGCTAAACAGATACTTGAGTATCCCATGGACTATAAGAATGATTAGTAATTAGGCCCCTATAGAGACTGATATTATGGAAACTCAGACCTCAGACACGGGAGTTTGAAGACCTTCCTTAAGAAAGTTCTACCACTATTATAATCCACACCCAGCTGCTACTCCCTGTATCTCTGTTCAAATCCTCCTCCACCTTAAAAAAAGGATGAATGTTTGAACTTGAATTTGTTATCTAGCTGTGGCCAAGGTAGCAAGGTCATAGAGTAGAAATCTGGCTTCCAGAAGTCTAGAGAAAATGGTCTGATTAGATACCACTAATATATTTATTACATGACTATTTTTCAAAAGAGTTTGATCATAAGACAGCATGGGATGTTTAGGAACAGGATGATCAAAACGAAGCAGAAAAGGGAGCTTTGAAAAACAGGAGGATCTAACAGGGCTAGAAAGATAGGTTCACAAGTCCAGGAAGTCATGGAGAAGAATTTAGAAATAATACTTCAATTCCAGACTGTCAAAGGGTCAGGGTATATGAGGTCTGGGAACATCCTTTCAGCAGACCAAGTGGTGAAATCAACCAGAAATCATTAGTATGATGTTTTACAGAATTAAAATTTCATCTGGAAAAGAAAGATTAAAAAGAAAACTTGAATGAACAAATGTATAAGTGACTTTTTAAAAGAAAGTTCCAAATTAGTGAACCTTGGAATCAGAATAATATTTGCCATCAAATGAGATATCCTCATGAGGCCTCTGATGAAGGAGAAATTACTACAACAACCAGCTTCAAAACTGGTCCAGGACATAACTGCAAAGCTGTCAGGGCAAAGCCAGAGCTAAATACTTAGAGCACATGATTCAGCAGGTTTTTCTAACATGCCCAACAGGAGGGAAGGTGAAATTGTTCTGCAGCATGAAATTGATTAGAAGGATCTGTGAAAATAGGAGGGAAATGAGTTTTAGCTTGAATCGATGCAAGCTGAATCATCTGGGGAAAATATCCAAAGTACCACATATCCAACGAGCAGGAGAATGCTGAACAATAATGATAATGAAAGCGACCTTGAGGTGATGGTGTGCAGCAAATTCAGTGGGAGTCGGCAGTCAAAAGTGGCCAATTTGGGATGCTTGACACAGGAAGAGAGGGAGCACCCAGGGAAGTTGTGTCTGGGAAAGTGTGCTCCCCTCCAGACCTTTAGCACCACTAAAATGGACTCATGGGATTACATCATTGAAATAACTTGAAAATCAGGATTTAGTAAAGAGGAAGTTGTAGACGCAAGGTCCTGGCCAAAATAGGGATGGAGACCAGAGGTTTAGTTCAATGCCCCCTCTTAATTCGTTGAGTTGATTTGTTCCTAAGTGTAAACAAGAGTGGATTTTTTCTTTCTTTTAAAATAAAACAGAAGGCTGCTCTGGTTCTTCTCATTTGTCTAAAAATCCAAGAGATCGGAAGTTAATTCCTGAAATTCTCCTGTTGCTTTCTGATTGCAGAATTGCTGGAAGTTGCTTTATCCATGAGAGATGGGTGATTATAGAAGTATGGATAAAAATGTGATGTTTGAAGTGAATGCTAAAGAATACTAGCAGATGAAAGTAGAGGGCTTTTCTGACAGATGGTGTGAGAAATGGCAAGATGTACTTCAGACCTGGCAAAAGGCTATCTGGCTGTCCCTAAATAATATTTACTAGCCAGGGGCTGTTTGGTTGCAAGAAATAGAAATTCACTCAAACTACCGTAAGTTAATGGTAATTTATTCTAAGAACTAGAACCCATGGACACAAAGGGCAGGGACAGCAGCTAAGCTTCATTTTTGTACAGAACCGAAAGTAGTCATGCCTTTAAGAATAAAGCCATCTACTTTCCATCTCGTGTCTCTCTCTTAAAACATCTAATTTTTACCTTTTTCTGGATTTTGGCCCCATTTACCTGCCTCTCTCTGCAAAGTACTCCTTTCTTCCAGGTCTCAGCATACAAATAGCTGCTGCAAAATGACAGCCACACTTGTATCTATAATGTCTTCCAGGGCCAGTAACATTAGGTAATTGATTGGGCTGAGTTGCTGAGTCTTAAATCTAAATTCCTTGGGCAGATAATCTGATTAATCCAGCTGGGTCAGGTGTCTATCCCTGCCAATCAGCTATGTTCAGATAGATGGGGCCACAGAGCTATTCAGGGAGATGTGGCATAGTGGACTCTGGAGATCTTACAGAAGGAAGTATACAAGTAGCTGGGAAATGATGGACAAACTGAAGATTTATAAAAGGTGATTTAGGCCTTTTTATTGGGGGCCTTAAATGCTAGGCTGAAGGGCTTTAATTTTTAAATAGTAAATAATTTAATCGATTCATTTAAGCCAGTAATTCAAACCATTTAGGCAAAAGAGAGTTAAACAAAGCATTGCTATTACAAGATTGCTTTAGCAGCAGGAGAATTTGAAGAAGGGAATGACTGAAGACACAAAGATCAGGATAAAAACTGCAATAACCACAGTTCTGCATAATAAAATTTTAAACTGGGTGATTGCAGTAAGAATAGAAAACAGAGAGAAGGATTTGGGAGTCATCCCACTGATAAAATTGGCTACGCCCTGGTTGTAGGAATCAAGATAATACATGTGAATGCATGTTAAAACCAAAAAAGAACTATATAAATGTACCAATAAATGTGTCTGAAAGCATGAGAATGATGATATTTTAATGCCAGACAAGGATTTGAAGAAAATCCATGTGATAAAGTCTGACAAACTATTGGGAAAGCAGGTCCCAAGATTAGGAGAGAGTAGAGGCTAAAGATAGGACATTGGACAACCCTCTAGGACTTGAATTTCAATCATAATAAAAGAGAATGTGGGAGAGATTTTTTTGAAAAGGTTGATATAAAACATAAAAATACCTAAGGGAGATAAAATTATTTTCACCTATTTATAAAATAATTATAATAACAAGACTCCTTCCTTTCCTTTAAAAGAGTTTTATCTTTTCTGGCTGATTATGTGAATCCAGCTGTGGTTATGAAACAAAAATCGATCTTGCTGGTCTTTAAGTGATGTCCCCTCCTCCCTGCAAAACAAGGAATGGGCATGACCTCACATAGCTGCCTTTCATGGTCCTTTGATAAATTTTTGATTGTGTAATTTCCCTATTGCCGGATGATTATGCATGGCAGGCTGATTCAGAGGCCATTGTCTGTTTTGAAATGAACCCCTAGAGTGCACTAATGGGATTTTGTGCCATTAATGCTGAATAGAGTGGGATGAGAAATCACTTTTCTGATCTGTCTGCTCCTTGGTCTCAGTGCTCAATGAGAGTACAAGTGACTACTGTGAGAAAAGGGATTCATCAAGATCTTGGGCCCCGTCTATCCTCCCCCTAAATCCCTACAGTGAATTAACAGGGCCTTACCTTTCCCATCTTTTTATCTCTTCTGCTAAATGTGAACATATCAAGTCATGAGCTCTAATTTTTCAGGGTGGATGAGTCATCTGTCACCCTCGCGATAGCCCACTTCATCCAGAATAAAAAGCTTTGTGCTATGGGGACATTTTATACCAGGGAAAACCAGCTTTGTAGATCAGGCCTTTTGCCAAATTTCTTTTCAAAGGCTTTCCTTTTCAGATTTTCCTTTCCTGGTCCTTCTAACTTTGAAGAATCTGACTGTGTTGTGCCCTGTGTGAAGGAGTCAAGATGAGCTGAGTCATAGCTGAGCTGATTATACTTCTTTTGTCTTACTACCATGTAAATCACTCTCCAATTCTGTTCTGCAAGAACAAAACCTAAGAAAGGTTGGAAGGTCAGAGCAGGATTTGGGTGTCTCCCTCCCTGCAGGACAGCTTTTCAGTTATAAACTTACAACTTGGAGCTAAACCTGTTGTTCCCTCTCTTCTTGTTAAGAGTCTAAGAGCATGTTTGCATTCAATGTGTCCACAATAGAAGTTGTCTTAGTCCTTTACATGGTTTTCCATATCTAGAGGATGGTAAAACAGAGGTAATATATTTTGTGCCTATAGGAAATGGAATTTAACAACATGCACCTACACAGAATGAAAATGAAAACCTGACCTGGAAGTAATACCCTCATAAAATATAAAACGAAATCTATTTGCTGAGAAGAACTACCTGGGGTGGGCATTTCCTCCTCATGAGCTAAGACACTCTGCAGCCTTGGGAGTTTTTCCTCTGGTCTTCCTCAGGAAAGTGCATCTTTCCACCTGCTTTTCACTTCTGGATGGCTCTGGGTCTCTAAAAGGCAGGGTGGACAGAAACATGCAGCCTCACTCAATGACATGCCCCTGTAGAACAATCTGTGGGAAGCATAGAAGGCATATGAATACCCGATAAGTGGAATGATTCTGGGAACATTAGGAAGATTTCATGGCAGCGATGCACAAGCTGTGAATGCTTGGATAAACATTTCCCTCTTGGAGAGTGTGTAGGCAGTCAGATGAGTATTTTCATGATTCGAATAAATATGTGAATGTCGTGGCCTCTGCTCCCACTCCACCACACTACCTTCCAACTTTTTTATGAGAAAAGTGGAGGGGGGAACATGTGTCTGTGTAAGTATGTGAATGTATATGTAACTGCACGCACACACACATACACATACACACTTCCACATAAATATAAATACATAGTGGTGCTTAGAAAGAAATGAAAGAAGAAAAGACTTATATCCTAAAGTAGGGGCTTTAAAATATATGTTTGAAATGATGAGTTCTGGACTCTACCTGCAAGCAGAGTAGACTAGACCACTGAATATCTCTCCATAGATTTGAATTGGTCTGTTTTGCTGATAAATGTGGGGAAAGGAAGTGATTCATTTCAGACAACTAGTTGAAGCTTTGGTTGTCCCAAATAATTATCTCCTACTGGCCGAGCGTGGTGGCTCATGCCTGTAATCCCAGCACTTTGGGAGGCTGAGGCGGGCAGATCACGAGGTCAGGAGTTCAAGACCAGCCTGACCAACAAACATAGTGAAACCCCGTCTCTACTAAAAATACAAAGATTAGCTGGGCATGGTAGCCTGTGACTGTAGTCCCAGCTATTCAGGAGGCTGAGGCAGGAGAATCGCTTGAACCCTGGAGGCAGAGGTTGCCGTGGGCTGAGATCATGCCACTGCACTCCAGCCTGGGCAACAGAGCGAAACTCTATTTAAAAAAAATAAAAATAAATTATCTCCTACCACCCCCACCCGCTCAAATGTTGTACATTGAATTACATTGTCCTTAAACCAAAGGACAACATCCAGGTATATAGTGGGCAGTTTGATCCATAAGGCTGTAGCTCAGGATAGAGTCTAACCTTGAGATATAGCTTTTGGGACCAGGCACAGTGGCTCATGCCTATAATCCCAACACTTTCGGAGGCCAAGGCAGATGGATTATTTGAGTCCAGGAGTGAGCCCAGGAGTCTGAGACCAGCCTGGGTAACGTGGCAAAACCCAGTCTCTACAAAAAATACAAAATTAGTCAGGAGTGGCAGCATTTGCCTGTACACCCAGCTACTCAAGAGGCTGAGATGGGAGGATCAATTGAGCTCAGGAGGTCAAGACTGCAGTGAACCATGACCATGCCACTGTACTCCAGCCTGGAGGAGAGAGTGAGACCCTGACTCCAAAAAATATATATATAAAAAATAAAAAAAATAAGGCTTTTCAACTTATTGGCATAGGAAGTAGATAAAGCAATTGAGGAGGAGGGGATTCTCCAGGGAGAATGTATAGTCTGGGAAGGAGTGAGGATTGAGAACACAGTCCAGAAACATCAGAATTCAAGAACTGATTAAGAAGTCGTGAAGAAAGCTGAAAATGGTCTTTTCAGAGGTAGAAAGTAATAAGGAGAAGTCAAGAAGAGGGATTTTTAAGTGGGCACACTGGGTAAAAATAAAGTATATTTTTTGTTTTTCAAAATAATTAATAAAGAGAGAAAGTATCTTAGCAAAAGTGCCAAAGAGAGGGAGCAATGTTATCTGAGTATCCACTATATATCCGGCATTGAGCTAATCACTTTGCATGTGTGTTGAAACATGGCACCATTCTCAGAACTGAAGTTTTATGGGTAGTAATTTAAGATTTAAGAAATTATTTCTAAAATGTGGGACTGTAAGTGTGTTTTCTGAGGAATCATGAATCCTCAGAATCCATGATGTTCCACATACATTCACAGTGACCTGAAACAAATCAGTCCGTCTTTCTGGAATTTAGCGTTCTCATTCATAAAATCAATCAGAGAGTTTGAAAAAATCTCCAAGTTTCCAACCCAACTCTATGTAAGTGCCCTTACAGTATACTGTTGCATGCTGAATATATGGTACAATGGTTAATGGCAAGATTCCTGGAGTCCATTAGCCAAAGATCCAATCCTGACTCCACAGCATTGATTTTCTTATTTGTTGAGGGACCTTATGGAAATTAGCTTTTCTGTGCTTTAGTCTCTTCATGTATAAAATGCAGATAACAATAATGGCTCCTACCTTCCAAGGCAATTTTAAGAATTAAATTAAATAAGCTAATACTTATATACCTTTGCAGCGTTGCTGGAACATAATAAGTGCTCAATAATTGTTTTGTACTTGGTGGTGGTGATATTATTGTAATCATCTGAGGTAAGGCATTCACAAGCATTGATATTTTTCAATTTCTATATCACAATCAGGACTCATCAGGAAAGAAGCAGTCCAGTAGAAGAAGAGTTGTTTCAGACTGTGCTTGATTGAGTGATTAAAATAACAACTTTTAAAATGCCTGGTTAACAGCTAAGGGATCAGCAACAAATTTAAGCATCAACTCTGAGCAATGCTCCTTGTACTCCTATCCTTGATTATATTGGGAAATTCTCTAAATTTGATTTCAACTAATAAACAGAAACTGTGGTAAGGCCTGTGTATCACATCAACACATGTTGTTAATAATAGTGTTGACACTGTAGTCCACGTATCTACTCATGATGGTAGATACTTTATAAAGTTGGACCATGGTCAACCCAGATTAAAACTACCTAAGGCCATGGCAGGATTGCTCTTTACTTAAAATCATATTAAGATTTATCATCAAGTGTGTGCTCATGCTACAGTTATTGACAGTAAGTTTAATGTTATGCACCTGTACTAGGAAAAATATTCTCAGAATAAGGGCACATTTCTAAAAATTATATCTAAAATATCCAAATGCCAACTCACCCAGCCTTGTGGGAGAATTTAATGTGTTTTCAATTTAAGAAAGATTTGGCCAGATTTCTTTGTCCCATTATTCCCTCAATTTAAAATCTAAATCAGGATAAAAACAGTTTGCTAAAAAATGGTGTCAAATGAGCTACAAGGCTTCCTGAAGAGCAGGTAATTTAGGCCATCACAGGGAATCTTAATGACCATTCCACACACACCTGTTTAGTTTTTTTTTTTTTTAATTTTTTTTCTCAACTGGAAATAGTGTGGCACAGAAAAATGTAGAGTTGTGGTTCTCAAACTTGGCTGCACATCAGAATCATCTGGGGAGCCTTAAACAATCCCAGAGTCCAGGCCACACCACACACCAATTAAATTAGAGATTCTGCGGCTTGGACTCAAACTCAGCATTTTATTTTTATTGTTATTTTTATTTTTTTGAGACAGGGTCTCGCTCTGTCACCCAGGCTGGAGTGCAGTGGTGCGATCTAGGCTCACTGCAATCTCTGCCGCCCAGGTTCAAGTGATTCTCCTACGTCAGCCCCCCGAGTAGCTGGGATTACAGGCACATGCTAATGTGCCCGGCTAATTTTTGTATTTTTAGTAGAAATGGGATTTCACCATGTTGGTCAGGCTGGTCTTGAACTCCTCAGCCTCCCAAAGTGCTGGGATTATAGGCGTAAGCCACTGCACCCGGCCAAGCTCAGTATTTTTTGAAGCTCCCTCGGTGATTCCAGTATATAGCCAAGCTTTTGAACCAGGCCTTAGGATCTCGCCAATAAATCTTGCCAAAATTTGATTCATGGATTTTTATGTATAAATGTGTTTGTAAACTATTGCATAGTTTTAGCTATAAAGATTTTCCTTCCTAATTCAAAAGAAAGGGATTACACATTTTAGTTTTAGGTACTAAATTCTATGACTCTAACTAGATGGAGATGAGTTCACTCAAAAGAAGGTATGTGCACTTTAAATAATGAGAAGGGAAGACTTAGAGCATTGGTTCTTATTTGTCACTA
This sequence comes from Piliocolobus tephrosceles, assembly GCF_002776525.5. Taxonomy (NCBI): domain Eukaryota; kingdom Metazoa; phylum Chordata; class Mammalia; order Primates; family Cercopithecidae; genus Piliocolobus; species Piliocolobus tephrosceles. The sequence continues at coordinate 31,909,321 of NC_045435.1, read as the reverse complement.
AGAATCACCTGCGGAGCATGTTAACCATGCAAATTCCAGGTGCCTGCACCTCTAGTTGGTGATTTAGGCCTGCCATAAATCCTAGAAATATGCATATTAAACAAACATCCCAGATTTGGGTTGTGATATTATAAAGGTGCAGAAGCCTGGGTTCCACTTCTGGGCCTTCTGATCCAGAGGATCAAAATAAGGCTCAATGTATGCATAATTCCTTGATTCATAACAAACCATCCCCAAATGTAATAGCTTTGAACAGCATTTATTATTGCTTGGAAGTCTATGGGTGGTTCTTCTGTCCTTGACTGACTTAACGCATGCATCTGCAATCAGGTGGGTATTGTCTTTGCTGAAGTTGGCTGGATTCTCTCACGTCTTGGGTGCTGACTAGCTGTTGTCTGTCTGTTGCCTGGTTTAGGACAATTTTGGTTCTTTTTCATGTTTCTCTTACATCCCTCTGACAAACTAGTCCAGGTTTATTCATGGTAAATGCATCAAAGCAATAGAAAGGCACATCTTCTCTTCTGCCACATCCTGTTGCCCAATGCAAATAAAAGACCTGTCCAGGACACAAAGAAGGAAACAACACACACCAGGGCCTACTTAAGAGTGGAGGGTAAGAGGATGGTGAGGACTGAAAAACTACCTGTTGGGCACTATGCTTATTACCCGGGTGACAAAATAATTTGTACACCAAACCTTTAGGACAAAATTTTACCTACATAGCAAGCCTGCACATGTACTCTTGAACCTAAAAGTTTTAAAACTTATAATAAAAAATAAATAAATAAGACTAGTCTAGATTCCTAAATTGGGAAATAGACTTCATCTCTTAAGGAGAGGTGTCCCAAAGTCACACTACAAAAAACTTGGACATAGGGAGAGGTCAAAAACTGCAGCCATTTTCACAATAAACCTACCAGATTCGGACATCTATTTTTTTAAACATTTCTACAGAAATTATTTCACGTAATTGTCACAATAATCTGATGACGTATATAGTATTAGCTGCATTTTACCAGAAACAAAGGACTTCAGGAATCTCAGGGGATGGTAGAACAGTCGCTAAAGATGTGTGAGGATGGGCTTTGGCTACACTTTGCAGATAAATATTTTAACTTACATGAGCAGCAGAAGATGAGGTCATTACCCGTTTGGCAGTGAGGGTCTATGATGAGTGGAAATGCACTGATTGTGTGAGATGAAGATATTTTATGAAAGAAGAGGTAGCGTTCAAATTCAGTTCATTTAGATCTCACAAAATTCTTCCATTTGACGTGATCCTCATCCAGATAGATTGCACTGGGTCTGACACAGTGGGACATAGGCAGCTGATGCCCAATGCTTATGTTTCGCCCCATCTTAGAACTTAGAGATGGGAAAATGGAAGATTACATTTATTTGATCTTTGGGGAGAAATGGCCTGGTGATCTAGTTAATTAAGGTTACAAGGAAAACTACCAAACCTCTGACCCAGTCAGGTGGGTTTTGTAATATCATTTTGTGTTTTAAAGTCTCAGCAAGAAAAGTTAACTTTTATAAAGAAAAGAAATACGTAGCAATGAGGGACAGGAACTATGATTCTGACCCTGCACCAGCCCATTTAATCTGCTGTGCTGTTTCTCATCTCTGGTTCTCTTATCTCAGTAGTTAAAACAAGGGCCTTACCCCTTCCCTATAGAACCAAGGGAGAAAAGCTCTATTTTTATATGTCCAGACAGAACTGCCTTTTCAGCATATCAGGGCAAGTGAGGCAAATCGTTTTGCAGATAAAATCAGAGCTCATTTTTAGACCTAACTTCGATTTTTACCTTTTCTACCTTAGGAGGTTCAGTATAGAGAGTGCTGCAAAATACTTTAATGATCCTTTACACTCATTGGACATGTTTTACCCAAATAATTCGGTAGCAATTCAACATTAGCTCTTTAATGGGGAATAAACTCATTTTTTTCTGGGCTTCTGGGGCCTTTCTTCACTGGGATATCAATATAACATGGGATATGTGGGGGGCTTGGGTTGGAGGAGATAGGTGATGGTCTGATCTCAGACTTTATTTCCTAGGAGACTGTGACATCCTTAGAAGAGAGCTGTATGTGTCCTTGTCATCTTGTGGCCTAGTTCAGAGACGATATCTACTTCATATCACTCTGAGAATTTAATGAAACAATATATCTAAAATAATTAGATCAGTGCCCAGAGCATAGGTACTTAATAAACATTACTTATCATTGCTCGAAATATATATTCAGTGAATAGAAATGCTATGTTGATATCATATAATCTGACTACAGATGATATTAAATAGTAACATAATGTGTAGATTATAAAGAATTTCTAGGAGAAGAGAGAATAAATTTTAAAGCCTAAAGAAACAGTATTGAGGACTAATCTGTTTTTTTTAGGTACTCTTTTCCTATCTTGCTTGCTTATTATTTTTGTTTGTTTGTTTTTTTGAGACAAAGTCTTGCTCTGTCACTCAGGCTGGAGTGCAGTGGCATGATCTTGGCTCACTGTAACCTCTGCCTCCTGAGTTCAAGCAATTCTCCTGCCTCAGCCTCTCAAGTAGCTTGGATTACAAGTGTGCACCACCACACCTGGCTAAGTTTTGTATTTTTAGTAGAGACAGGGCTTCACCATATTGGCCAGGCCAGTCTCAAACTCCTGACTTCAAATGATCATCCCACTTTGGGCTCCCAAAGTGCTGGGATTACAGGCGTGAGCCACTGTTCTGGGCCTGCATTTATTGCATCTTTAAGTTTTGCCTTGCTTTTTCTTTGTACACATCAGTGCAGTTTTACAGTTCTTTCTCTTAGGAATTCTTCCATTTAACATGATTTGTAGTCTGATTTATAATATGTATAAATCATATATCTATATGATTACAAGGAATAATTATTATGGTTTTTGTTTAGTTTACACTCAATTTATTTTTAACTTCTTTAATTGTGGTTATCAAAGAATTCTGTGAAATTTAAAATTAGAGTAGCCCCATTTGGCTTGAAAAACAATTTTTGATTATTAATTTTTTAATGATATTAAAGGCTAGCACTGTCAAACTTCCCATAGCAAGAGAGGCAGAAAAGTCAAGATCTCAGGTGTTGGAATCAGAGTGGGGTTCCAATCATAGCTCTTCCAATAGAGGTTGATTTCTCTGAATGTTGGTTTCCTTATCCCTCAAAGATGATTATATTTATTTGATAAGATTGTTATGGTACCTGGCACATAGTACTCAGTGTAGTACTCACAGTAAGCACTCAGTAAAGGATAGCTTTCTGTTTTCATTTTAGTAAACCAGGATTAAAATCACTGAGAGGCCCTGATTGACAGGGAAGAGCTGGATGACAGGAGGGAAAGGAGCTGGGTGAATGGTCTGAAGGCGGAGCAAGGCCCCCAAAAAGGTATGAGAAGGTGCTATTTTGAGAAGTGTGAGGTCAAATAATGCTGTTTTCTTATTTGCTGACCTTTCACCAAACCTCCCCATGAAGACAACTTCTCATGATTCCTTTGGAGCTGGGTAGATTCACATATAATGAAGAGAGAAGACACAGGTTGAGAAATGACATAGTCAAATCCCTTTTCCCAGAAGGTGCCATTTCTTCACTCCCTTTGATCCAGGGGAAGTAGACAGATCAGCTCTAGGGAAAGAAGACATGCTCCTTGGGAGATGAGCACTTTCTTTTCCCTGCTAGAGCTGGGAGTAGGCAGCCACCACACACACACACACACACACACACACACACACATCTATCTCCTGCACCAGTTTCTTCTTCTTTAGCTCCTCCAAGGTTTCTTTCCTAATGGAGGAGAAGGTGAGCATGAAAGAAACTGCTAAAGGCCCATGAATATTTCAAAGGGAAAAGCCAGGGGACTCCATTAAACCTTGTACACTATTCTGTAAATGGAGAAAGAGGCTGAATAATGAAATGCTCAGAGGTATTGAGGCAATTTCAGAGAAAAACAGGCAGATATAAAATAAAATGCTTCTCACCGTGATGAAGTCTCAAATTTATTTTGTAGCCTTCTCTCTCAGCCAATTTTTTTTAGATCTCCAACTCCTTGTGCCTATCACTACAAAAAGGCACAGAGGCCACACTGCACAGTGGCTAAAGATAGAAATTTTCTAGTCCAAGAGTCGTGGCTGGGATCTGGTGTCTCACACTGATTGTCTGCATTACCGTAGAATTGTAGGTTATTTTATCATGGCGTCAAGATGAAGAAAGTGAGGGAGAGAGAGACTGTAATACAGTGCTAACTTTAGATGAGAATGACATATGGCAAAGCACGTAAATCTCAGAGCATGGGCTAATCACTTATTAAATGTTTATTATTATTATTATGTATTCCTCATCCACATTTTTTCTACTTTCATAAAAACTGTCTTCTCCTCCCAACTTCTTTACAAACCACAGCTGTGCAAGGCACCTGCCGCATCGGTCAGGTCAGTAGGCAGCCCTGGCATTTCCAGTGGTAATCAGCCATTCTGCCTAGCAGACACATATGTTGTAGCAGACCAAGTCCTGTTTCTAATGGCCCTGGGGGAACAGGGCTTTTAAGCCTGTACATGCATGCGACAGGCTAGAAAGCTTTTGTTAATGGCCCATGCCCTGTCAGGACCAGTTAAGTCAGTTGATGTGTAACAGACGGTACCTTCTGCTTTCTGGTCTGGGCTGCTTTCTGGTCTCTTTTCTTTCCCTTTTTTTTAGCTACCTCCACAAAATATAAAAGTTGCTTCTGAGTTTCAGACCATCTGTGTTTTTCATTATCACCTCAGAGTGCAACTGGATATCTGTTTTGAACTCCAACCTTGGTGGAGTAGGAAACGTGAGAAATATTCTCCTCTAAGGTTCTCTGTATAAATTTCTTGAGGGCAGAGATAATAGAGGCACTGATCAAGATATTTTGGAATCAGTTTATCTATGTTCTCCAGATTACAGAATTTTCTGAGTCATTAAAAAAACTGCAATTTCTACTCACAATTATTATTGCATGCCCACTAAATTATCATCCACAGTGCTAGGTGCTGGCTATGCAAAGGAGTCGTGCTCCCAGCCCTTAGTGTCTTAGTGTCTAATAGAGAAGGTAGAAAAACTAAATGCGTGATTATGATACAGTGGAGAGCTAGCATAGCAGTTACATGCCAGAGCAAGGCACATGTAGGAGGTGCCCTAAGTAGATGAGGGAGTCAGGAAAGACCTTTCAGAGATGGTAACATCTGAACTGAGCCCTACAATATGGGTAAGAATTAACCAATTGTTTGGTACAATACACAATTTCAACTTTTATCAGAGCAAATTATTTCAAATAGAATGCTATATATTTGCTCTCAAATCTCATCTCCTACTTCAGATAATCTCACCTCTTTTTGATATTCTATAGCTTATTCACTTACACCTATAATTTAGAACCTAAGCAAAACCAAACCTTGCATTGCTGTTTCTCAACCATTTTCAGTCTTTTCAATCCTAAATAAAATGCAGGTTTCCCAAGAGTAGGGGTTTTATTAATGTGAATTTTATATTTCCAATGATTCCTGTGTGGTTTTGTCAAATGGTTGCCCACTGGAAGGCAAAAACAATAGGATCTATTCCTAACTCTGAAAGTGTTTGTATGACTTGCTGAAATCCTCACGGAGAGTAATTGCTGATTTTAGTTGCCCCATCTGTAAAATGGGGATAATATCTCTCTTCTAGCCACCACATGGGATTGTGCAATGTCAATGATAGACTACTTCTAAAAACACTGAGGTAGTAAAATTCTAGAGAATGGCTTATGAAACAGGCCTCTGATAATTACCCTTTATTGAATATAGTGCTAGATACTCTGCTCATTGTGCCCTGTATCAATTAGAACAGGTGAGAGTAGGCTGTGATCAAGAACATCCCCAAATATCAGTGACTTACATCGACTAGGGTTTATTCTTGATTATTTAACTTGTCCCTTCCAGACTGTCGGTAGAGAATGGGAACTCTGCTCTTTGCAGTCACTCAGAAACACAAGCTATTGGCCAACCACAATTTTGAGTATTGCCAGATGCAATGACAGAAAGAGAATTTGAGGGTCTCACATGTTCACATATTTGCTCATGCCAGGAAGTCACTGCTACTTACATTTCAATGACTAAGACTAGTCCCATAACCTCCTACAGTCACAAAGAGAACAAGAAGTAAAATCTCACTATGTACCCAGAAGGTAGAAAGCCGTAAAGATTTGGTGAAAAGGAAGAATGTTCTGAAGCCTGTATATGAATGGTCTACTGCCTTTGAACAGCCCTCAGCAAAGTGAAGGAGATAGACAAAGACCACACAATAAGTATAGTAAGGGGCGACTTCATAAAATAAGGGACACAGATAGTGGACCAATTCATTAATGCAAGAAACATTTATTCAGTATCTGCATAGTACCAGGAACCAGGGATCCCAAGAAACCAATCCCTGTCTTCAAGGAGCACATGGTCTTAACAAGATGTAGAAACAGAGAAGAGCATGAATTGAGTGCCACTAAGTGTCAAACTCTGGGGTATCTTTCTGATTTGGTCTCTACCACTATCCTCCATAATTGCTACTGTTCTCCTTATGTCATATGTACCCTAGTCATTTCTAAGGTCACAATGTTATGGTGACAGAGCTGGAAATGGAACCAGGTCTGTCTACTTACTTCATGAGCCGTGCTCTTTTCATCATGTCATACTGATCCCTTGGTCAAACAGAGAAAATATATAAGCAGCAAATTACAGCATGGGAAATATTATGATAGCAATATGAACAGTTTATGTATTGTGTACTTTCACAATACCCTGGAGATGCAACTAAATGCCTGGGGAGTATCTGAAAAGCTTCTCCATGGAGGTGACATTTTAGCTGGGGCTTCTGAAAGATGAGTCAATATTTGCCATGCAGAAATCAATTCAGTCTAAGTAGTAATAAATGGGGCTTAAAGAGGCAAACAACCAAGTTGTTTATCTAATGTCAAACATCCCTGCAATCACATATTTCCATCTGGCTTTCTTGCCACCAACATCCTTCTAAAATCTCAAACTCATAACCTCACAGCAACCCTCAATACCTTTCTCTTTCACCTTTACATACCATTGTGACTCTATTACCAAATTTGGATGAATTCTTCTCTGCATTGTTTCTCAGAACTCCACTACATGACCAGATCCCAGAGGGTGGTTGTCTGGAGGAGAGCAATGTTGCCTGGTGTAATCATGGACCTTCTATCTGCTTACGGTTTTTTCAACATCAGCAGAGCTGAAGTCATATCGAGGGAATAGAGAAATTCTATTTTTCTCACACAACTTTAGCAACTGGAAGCTTATCTCTGGCTGGTTCTGGCAAAGGAAGAAGAAAGGATGCAGTGTGATAAATTGTTTCTAAAGGTGTAAGCCTGAAGCTGGAATAATTGTAAAGGTAACCCTATTTATAATAATGCTGCTTTAGCACTTCCCTGCAGACGCTTCCTTCTTTTAGCTCCTTACAGAAATAGAAGAGATTTTTGTCCTTTTTAAAAAATTTCCATTTCCCTTTGCTAAATGAGCCAATTTAACTTATAAAAAGAGATTTAAAAAAGAATAAATATAAAATATTGATACATATTTTGGAAACTCTGGATTTATGCTCTGTTCACTCTCTTAACAATTCAACTTGATCATTCCTATCAGAACATGTTCTTTTATTTTCTCCAGTGGTCAACATTATACATTTTATCCATTAGTGAAAAATGTATCCATTCATTTGCTGGTAATGAAGTATGAAATAAAGACCAAACAATTAGAAATAATCTGGAAATTTCATCAATAATGAACAATTCCATTTGCTATTACTTTGCATTACTTTGGAATGTTCTCAATTAAGAGCTGACCCATGTTAAGGAATATTTATCAGGCAATTGCTAAAGACATAGAGAGTGGTGCTATTTTGCAGGTAGCATTGGATTTATCAGTTTTCTAAGCAATTGCATGTATGGTAGGTAGTTGCAAGGAACCTGGAAGGTGGCCTTTAAACTAGGTTGGCAATATTTAAAACCATCTCCAATGACAGATTTTTGGAGGCCTTCAGTGATGGAAACAGTGCTGGCTCTGAATCCACGTAGAAAATGAGAACAAACAGGTGCTCTCCAATATATCTAAGAAAGATGTTTAGAGGAACTGAGAATCAGTGTCTTCCTGAGTGACAGGACAATGAGGAATCGAAAGTGGGAAAACAGGCCCTTGCCTATCTATGTTATACATTTATATTATAAATATACATATTTATAACAATATATAATACATTAATATAATGTGTATGTTTATACATTATTCATTTCCTGAATTCCTAAACTGATATAATAATATCATTCTAAAATGGGATTCATCTTCAAAAAATATATATATCTAATGCGATAATGCTCTTTTTGTTATATTTTTTAAAAGAATTTTTTTTAATACTTTAAGTTCTGGGATACACGTGCAGAACATGCAGGTTTGTTACATAGGGACACAAGCGCCATGGTGGTTTGTTCCACCCATCAACCCATCATCTACATTAGGCATTTCTCCTACTGCTATCCCTCCCTTAGACCTCCACCCCTTGACAGGCCCTGGTGTGTGATGTTCCCCTCCCTGTGTCCATGTGTTCTCACTGTGAACTCCCACTTATCAGTGAGAACATATGGTGTTTGGTTTTCTGTTCCTGTGTTAGTTTGCTGAGAATGATGGTTCCCAGCTTCATCCATGTCCCTGCAAAGGACATGAACTCATCTTTTTTATGGCCGCATAATATTCCATTGTGTATATGTGCCACATTTTCTTTATCCAGTTTATCATTGATGGGCATTTGTGTTGGTTCCAAGTCTTTGCTATTGCGAACAGTGCTGCAGTAAACATATGCGTGCATGTGTCTTTATAGCAGAATGATTTATAATCCTTTGGGTATATACCCAGTAATGGGATTGCTGGGTCAAATGGTATTTCTGGTTCTAGATCCTTGAGGAATCACCACACTGTCTTCCACAATAGTTGAACTAATTTACACTCCCATCAACTGTGTAAAAGCGTTCTTATTTCTCCACATCCTCTCCAGCATCTGTTGTTTCCTGACTTTCAATGATTGCCATTCTAACTGGAGTGAGATGGTATCTCATTGTGGTTTTGATTTGTATTTCTATAATGACAGGTGATGATGAGCTTTTTCCTATATTTGTTCGCCACTTAAACGTCTTCTTTTGAGAAGTGTGTGTTCGTATCTGTTGTCCACTTATTAATAGGGTTTTTTTTTCTTGTAAATTTGTTTCTTTGTAGATTCTGGATATTAGCCCTTTGTCAGATGGATAGATTGCAAAAATTTTCTCCCATTCTGTAGGTTGCCTGTTCACTCTAATTATAGTTTCTTTTGCTGTGCGGAAGCTCTTTAGTTTAAGTAGATCCCATTTGCCAATTTTGACTTCTGTTGCCATTGCTTTTGGTGTTTTAGTCATGAAGTCTTTGCCCATGCCTATGTCCTGAATGGTATTGCCTAGGTTTTCTAATAGGGTTTTCATGCTTTTAGGTCTTATGTTTATGTCTTTAATCCATCTTGAGTTAATTTTTGTATAAGGTGTAAGAAAGGATCCAGTTTCAGTTTTCTGCATATGGCTAGCCAGTTTTTCCAACACCATTTATTAAACAGGGAATCCTTTCCCCATTGCTTGTTTCTGTCAGGTTTGTCAAAGATCAGATGGCTGTAAATGTGTGGCATTATTTCAGAGGCTTCTGTTCTGTTCCATTGGTCTATATATCTGTTTTGGTACCAGTACCATGCTGTTTTGGTTACTGTAGCCTTGGACTATAGTTTGAAGCCAGGTAGCATGATGCCGCCAGCTTTGTTCTTTTTGCCTAGAATTGTCTTGGTTATACAGGCTCTTTTTTGGTTCCATATAAAATTTAAAGTAGTTTTTTTCTAATCCTGTGAAGAAAGTCAATGTTAGCTTGATGGGGAGAGCATTGAATCTATAAATTACCTTGGGCAGTATGGCCATTTTCATGATATTCATTCTTCCTATCCATGAACATGGAATGTGTTTCCATTTGTTTGTGTCCTCTCTTATTTCCTTGAGCAGTGGTTTGTAGTTCTCCTTGAGTAGGTTCTTCACATCCCTTGTAAGTGTATTCCTAGATATTTCATTCTCTTTGGGGCAGTTGTGAATGGGAGTTCTTTCATGATTTGGCTGTTTGTCTATTTTTGGTATAAAGGAATGCTTGTGATTTTTGCACAGTGATTTTGTATCCTGAGACTTTGCTGAAGTTGCATATCAGCTTGAGGAAACTTGGGGCTGAGGTGACAGGGTTTTCTAAATATACAGCCATGTCATATGCAAACAGAGACAATTTGACTTCCACTCTTCCTATTTGAATACCTTTTATTTCTTTCTCTTGCCTAACTGCCCTGGCCAGAACTTCCAACACTATGGTGAATAGGAGAGACAGCATCCTTGTCTTGTGCCTTTTTCAAAGGGAAAGCTTCCAACTTTTGCCCATTCAGTATGATATTGGCTGTGAGTTTGTCATATATAGCTCTTATTATTTTGAGATACATTTCATCAATACCTAGTTTATTGAGAGTTTTTAGCATGAAGAGTTATTGAATTTTATCAAAGGCATTTTCTTCATCTTTTGAGATAATTATGTGGTTTTTGTCTTTGGTTCTGTTTATGTGATGGATTATGTATAGTGATTTGGGTATGTTGAGCCAGCCTTGCATCCCAAGAATGAAACCAACTTGATCGTGGTGGATAAGCTTTTTGATGTGCTGCTGGATTCAGTTTGCCAGTATTTTATTGAGGATTGTCGCATCAATGTTCATCAGGGATATTGGCCTGAAGATGTTTTGTTTTGTTGTATCTCTGCAAGGTTTTTGTATCAGAGTGATGTTGACCTCCTAAAATGAGTTAGGGAGGAGTCCTCTTTTTCTATTGTTTGGAATAGTTTCAGAAGAAATGGTACTAGCTCCTCTTTGTACCTCTGGTAGAATTCAGCTGTGAATCAGTTTGGTCCTGGGTTGTTTTTGGTTGGTAGGCTATTAATTACTGCCTCAATTTCAGAATTTGCTATTGGTCTATTCAGAGATTCAACTTCTTCCTGGTTTAATCTTGGGAGGGTATATGTGTCCAGGAATTTATCCATTTCTTCTAGATTTTCTAGTTTATTTGCATAGAGGGGTTTATATAGTATTCTCAGATGGTAGTTTGTATTTCTGTGGGATCAGTGTTGCTATTCTCTTTATTGTTTTTTATTGTTTCTATTTGATTCTTCTCTATTTTCTTCTTTATCAGTCTGGCTAGCAGTCTATCTTGTTAATCTTTTCAAAAAACCAATTCCTGGATTTATTGATTTTTTAAAGGGTTTTTCATGTCTCTATTTTCTTCATCTCTGCTCTGATCTTAGTTATTTCTTGCCTTCTGCTAGCTTTTGAATTTGTTTGTTCTTGTTTCTCTAGTGCTTTTAATTGTGATGTTAGGGTGTCGATTTTAGATCTTTCCTGCTGTCTCTTGTGGGCATTTAGTGCATACATTTCCCTCTAAACACTGTTTTAGCTGTGTCCCAGAGATTCTGGTACATTGTGCCTTTGTTCCCATTCATTTCAAAGAACTTATTTATTTCTGCCTTCATTTTGTTATTTACCCAGTAGTCATTTAGGAGAAGGTTGTTCAGTTTCCACGTAGTTGTGTGGTTTTCAGTGAGTTTCTTAATCCTGAGTTCTAATTTGATTGCACTGTGGTCTGAGAGACTTTTTGTTGTAATTTCCATTCTTTTGCATTTGCTGAGGACTGTTTTACTTCCAATTATGTGGTCAATTTTAGGATAAATGCAATGTGGTGCTGAAAAGAATGTATATTCTGTCAATTTGGGGTGGAGAGTTCTGCAGAGATGTCTATTATGTCCCCTTGATCCAGAGCTGAGTTCAACTCCCGAATATCCTTGTTAATTTTCTGTCTCGTTGATCTGTCTAATATTGACAGTGGGGTGTTAAAGTCGCCCACTATTATCATGTGGGAGTCTAAGTCTCTTTGTAAGTCTCTAAGAACTTGCTTTATGAATCTGGGTGACCCTGTATTGGGTGCATATATATTTAGGATAGTTGGCTCTTCTTGTTGCAGTGATTCCTTTACCATTATATAATGCCTTTCGTTGTCTCTTTTGATCTTTGTTGGTTTAAATTCTGTTTTATCAGATATTAGGATTGCAACCCCTGCTTTTGTTTGCTTTCCATTTTCTTGGTAAATATTCCTCCATCCCTTTATTTTGAGCCTATGTGTGTCTTTGCATGTGAGATCGGTCTCCTGAATACAGCACACTGACGGGTCTTGACTTTTTATCCAGTTTGCCAGTCTGTGCCTTTTAATGGGGACTTTTAGCCCATTTACATTTAAGGTTAGTATTGTTATGTGTGAATTTGATCCTGTCATTATGATGTTAGCTGGTTATTTTGCCTGTTAGTTGATGCAGTTTCTTCCTAGCATCAATGGTCTTTACAATTTGTCATGTTTTTGCAGTGGCTGGTACCAGTTATTCCTTTCCATATTTAGTGCTTCCTTCAGGAGCTCTGGTAAGGCAGGCATGGTGGTGAAAAAATGTCTCAGCATTTGCTTGTCTGTAAATGATTTTATTTATCCGTTGCTTATGAAGCTTAGTTTGGTTAGATATTAAATTCTGGGCTGAAAATTATTTTCTTTGAGAAATGTTGAATATTGTCCCCACTCTCTTCTGGCTTGTAGGATTTCTGCTGAGAGATCTGTTGTTAGTCTGATGGGCTTCCCTTTGGGGGTAACCAGCTTTTCTCTCTAGCTGCCCTTAACATTTTTTCCTTCGTTTCAACCTTGGTGAATCTGACAATTATGTGTCTTGGGGTTACTCTTCTCAGGGAGTATTTTTGTGATGTTCTCTGTATTTCCTGAATTTGAATGTTGGCTTGTCTTACTAGGTTGGGGAAGTTCTCCTGGATAATATCCTGAACAGTGTTTTCCAACTTGGTTCCATTCTCCCCATCACTTTCAGGTATACCAATTAAATGTAGGTTTGGACTTTTAACATAGTCCCATATTTCTTGGAGGCTTTGTTCATTCCTTTTCATTCTTTTTTGTCTAATCTTGTCTTCACACTTTATTTCATTAAGTTGATCTTCAATCTCTGATATCCTTTCTTCCACTTGATCAATTCGGCTATTGATACTTGTGTATGCTTCACAAAGTTCTTATGCTGTGTTTTTCACCTCCATCAGGTCATTTATGTTCTTCTCTAAACTGGTTATTCTACTTAGTAATTCCTCTTACCTTTTTTCAAGGTTCTTTGCTTCCTTGCATTGGGTTAAAACATGCTCCTTTAGCTCGGAAGAGTTTGTTATTACCCACCTTCTGAGGCCTACTTCTGTCAATTCGTCAAACTCATTCTCCATTCTGCTTTGTTTCCTGGCTGGTGAGACGTTCTGGTCCTTTGGATGAGAAGAGGTGTTCTGGTTTTTGGAATTTTCAGCCTTTTTGTGCAGGTTTTTTCTCATCTTCGTGGATTTATCTACCTTTTGTCTTTGATGTTGGTGACCTTTGTATGGGGTTTCTGTGTGGACATCCTTTTTGTTGATGTTGATGCTATTTCTTTCTGTTTGTTAGTTTTCCTTCTAACAGTCAGGTCCCTCTGCTGCAGATTTGCTGGAGTTTGGTGGAGGTCCACTCCAGACCCTGTTTGCCTGGGTATCACCAGCAGAGGCTACAGAACAGCAAAGATTGCTGCCTGTTCCTTCCTCTGGAAGTTTCGTCCTAGAGGAGGACCAGCCAAATGCCAGCTGAAGCCCTCCTGTATGAGGTGTCTCCCAGTTAGGGGGCTTGGGGGTCAGGGACCCACTTGAGGAGGCAGTATGTGTCTTAGCAGAGCTCAAGCACTGTGCTGGGCTATCTGCTGCTCCCTTCAGAGTCAGGAGGCAAGAATGTTTAAGTCTGCTGAAGCTGCACCCACAGACACCTCTTACCCCAGGTGCTCTTTCAAAAGAAGTTATAATTTGAACTAGATTGACCATTTGGATTATTTATCTTTATCTTCTACCATTGAATTATAAGAATACTTTTGGGCGGAGCAAGATGGCCAAATAGGAACAGCTCCAGTCTCCAACTCCCAGTGCGAGCGACACAGAAGACCGGTGATTTCTGCATTTTCAACTGAGGTACTGGGGTCATCTCACTAGGGAGTGCCGGACAATCGGTGCTGGACAGCTGCTGCAGCCCAACCAGCGAGAGCTGAAGCAGGGCAAGGCATCGCCTCACCTGGGAAGCGCAAGGGGGAAGGGAATCCCTTTTCCTAGCCAGGGGAACTGAGACACACAACACCTGGAAAATCGGGTAACTCCCACCCCAATACTGCGCTTTAAGCAAACAGGCACACCAGGAGAATATATCCCACACCTACCGGGAGGGGCCCACGCCCACGGAACGTCCCTCATTGCTAACACAGCAGTCTGCAATCTAACCGCAAGGCAGCAGCGAGGCTGGGGGAGGGGCACCCGACATTGCTGAGGCTTAAGTAGGTAAACAAAGCCGCTGGGAAGCTCGAACTGGGTAGAGCTCACAGCAGCTCAAGGAAACCTGCCTGTCTCTGTAGACTCCACCTCTGGGGACAGGGCACAGCTAAATAACAACAACAACAAAAAAAGCAGCAGCAACCTGTGCAGACGCAAACGACTCTGTCTGACAGCTTTGAAGAGAGCAGTGGATCTCCCAACACAGAGGTTGAGATCTGAGAAGGGACAGACTGCCTGCTCAAGTGGGTCCCTGACCCCTGAGTAGCCTAACTGGGAGACATCCCCCACTAGGGGCAGTCTGACACCCCACACCTCACAGGGTGGAGTACACCCCAGAGAGGAAGCTTCCAAAGTAAGAATCAGACAGGTACACTCGCTGTTCAGCAATATTCTATCTTCTGCAACTTCTGATGCTGATACCCAGGCAAACAGGGTCTGGAGTGGACCTCAAGCAATCTCCAACAGACCTACAGCTGAGGGTCCTGACTGTCAGAAGGAAAACTATCAAACAGGAAGGACACCTATACCAAAACCCCACCAGTACGCCACCATCATCAAAGACCAGAGGCAGATAAAACCACAAAGATGGGGAAAAAGCAGGGCAGAAAAGCTGGAAATTCAAAACATAAGAGCGCATCTCCCCTGCAAAGGAGTGCAGCCCATCGCCAGCAACGGATCAAAGCTGGTCAGAGAATGACTTTGACGAGATGAGGGAAGAAGGCTTCAGTCCATCAAACCTCACAGAGCTAAAGGAGGAATTACATACCCAGCGCAAAGAAACTAAAAATCCTGAAAAAAGAGTGGAAGAATTGACAGCTAGACTAATTAATGCAGAGAAGGTCATAAACGAAATGACAGAGATGAAAACCATGACACGAGAAATACGTGACAAATGCACAAGCTTCAGTAACCGACTCGATCAACTGGAAGAAAGAGTATCAGCGATGGAGGATCAAATGAATGAAACGAACTGAGAAGAGAAATCAAAAGAAAAAAGAAGAAAAAGAAATGAACAAAGCCTGCAAGAAGTATGGGATTATGTAAAAAGACCAAATCTACGTCTGATTGGGGTGCCTGAAAGTGAGGGGGGAAATGGAACCAGGTTGGAAAACACTCTACAGGATATCATCCAGGAGAACTTCCCCAATTTAGTAGGGCAGGCCAACATTCAAATTCAGGAAATACAGAGAACGCCACAAAGATACTCCTCGAGAAGAGCAACTCCAAGACACATAATTGCCAGATTCACCAAAGTTGAAATGAAGGAAAAAATCTTAAGGGCAGCCAGAGAGAAAGGTCGGGTTACCCACAAAGGGAAGCCCATCAGACTAACAGCAGATCTCTCAGCAGAAACTCTACAAGCCAGAAGAGAGTGGGGGCCAATATTCAACATTCTTAAAGAAAAGAATTTTAAACCCAGAATTTCATATCCAGCCAAACTAAGTTTCATAAGTGAAGGAGAAATAAAATCCTTTACAGATAAGCAGTTGCTTAGAGATTCTGTCACCATCAGGCCTGCCTTACAAGAGACCCTGAAGGAAGCCCTAAACATGGAAAGGAACAACTGGTACCAGCCATTGCAAAAACATGCCAAAATGTAAAGACCATCGAGGCTAGGAAGAAACTGCATCAACTAACGAGCAAAATAACCAGTTAAGATCATAATGGCAGGATCAAGTTCACACATAACAATATTAACCTTAAATGTTAATGGACTAAATGCTCCAATTAAAAGACACAGACTGGCAAACTGGATAAAGAGTCAAGACCCATCAGTCTGCTGTATTCAGAAGACCCATCTCACATGCAGAGACATACATAGGCTCAAAATAAAGGGATGGAGGAAGATCTACCAAGCAAATGGAGAACAAAAAAAAGCAGGGGTTGCAATCCTAGTCTCTGATAAAACAGACTTTAAACCATCAAAGATCAAAAGAGACAAAGAAGGCCATTACATAATGGTAAAGGGATCAATCCAACAGGAAGAGCTAACTATCCTAAATATATATGCACCCAATACAGGAGCACCGAGATTCATAAAGCAAGTCCTTAGAGACTTACGAAGAGACTTAGACTCCCATACAATAATAATGGGAGACTTCAACACTCCACTGTCAACATTAGACAGATCAACGAGACAGAAAGTTAACAAGGATATCCAGGAATTGAACTCATCTCTGCACGAAGCGGACCTAATAGACATCTATAGAACTCTCCACCCCAAATCAACAGAATATACATTCTTCTCAGCATCACATCGCACTTATTCCAAAATTGACCACATAATTGGAAGTAAAGCACTCCTCAGCAAATGTAAAAGAACAGAAATTATAACAAACTGTCTCTCAGACCACAGTGCAATCAAACTAGCACTCAGGACTAAGAAACTCAATCAAAACCGCTCAACTACATGGAAACTGAACAACCTGCTCCTGAATGACTACTGGGTACATAACGAAATGAAAGCAGAAATAAAGATGTTCTTTGAAACCAATGAGAACAAAGATACAACATACCAGAATCTCTGGGACACATTTAAAGCAGTGTGTACAAGGAAATTTACAGCACTAAATGCCCACAAGAGAAAGCAGGAAAGATCTAAAATTGACACTCTAACATCACAATGAAAAGAACTAGAGAGGCAAGAGCAAACACATTCAAAAGCTAGCAGAAGGCAAGAAATAACTAAGATCAGAGCAGAACTGAAGGAGATAGAGACACAAAAAACCCTCCAAAAAATCAATGAATCCAGGAGTTGGTTTTTTGAAAAGATCAACAAAATTGACAGACCGCTAGCAAGGCTAGTAAAGAAGAAAAGAGAGAAGAATCAAATAGATGCAATTAAAAATGATAAAGGGGATATCACCACCGACCCCACAGAAATACAAACTTCCATCAGAGAATACTATAAACACCTCTACGCAAATAAACTAGAAAATCTAGAAGAAATGGATAATTTCCTGGACACTTACACTTTTCCAAGACTAAACCAGGAAGAAGTTGAATCCCTGAATAGACCAATATCAGGCTCTGAAATTGAGGCAATAATTAATAGCCTACCAACTAAAAAAAGTCCAGGACCAGATGGATTCACAGCTGAATTCTACCAGAGGTACAAAGAGGAGCTGGTACCATTCCTTCTGAAACTATTCCAATCAATAGAAAAAGAGGGAATCCTCCCTAACTCATTTTATGAGGCCAACATCATCCTGATACCAAAGCCTGGCAGAGACACAACAAAAAAAGAAAATTTTAGACCAATATTCCTGATGAACATTGATGCAAAAATCCTCAATAAAATACTGGCAAACCAGATTCAGCAGCACATCAAAAAGCTTATCCACCATGATCAAGTGGGCTTCATCTCTGGGATGCAAGGCTGGTTCAACATTCGCAAATCAATCAACGTAATCCAGCATATCAACAGAACCAAAGACAAGAACCACATGATTATCTCAATAGATGCAGAAAAGGCTTTTGACAAAATTCAACAGCCCTTCATGCTAAAAACGCTCAATAAATTCGGTATTGATGGAACGTACCTCAAAATAATAAGAGCTATTTATGACAAACCCACAGCCAATATCATACTGAATGGGCAAAAACTGGAAAAATTCCCTTTGAAAACTGGCACAAGACAGGGATGCCGTCTCTCACCACTCCTATTCAACATAGTATTGAAAGTTCTGGCTAGGGCAATCAGGCAAGAGAAAGAAATCAAGGGTACCCAGTTAGGAAAAGAAGAAGTCAAATTGTCCCTGTTTGCAGATGACATGATTGTATATTTAGAAAACCCCATCGTCTCAGCCCAAAATCTCCTTAAGCTGATAAGCAACTTCAGCAAAGTCTCAGGATACAAAATTAATGTGCAAAAATCACAAGCATTCTTATACACTAGTAGCAGACAAACAGAGAGCCAAATCATGAATGAACTTCCATTCACAATTGCTTCAGAGAGAATAAAATACCTAGGAATCCAACTTACATGACATGTAAAGGACCTCTTCAAGGAGAACTACAAACCACTGCTCAGTGAAATCAAAGAGGACACAAACAAATGGAAGAACATACCATGCTCATGGATAGGAAGAATCAATATCGTGAAAATGGCCATACCGCCCAAGGTTATTTATAGATTCAATGCCATCCCCATCAAGCTACCAATGAGTTTCTTCACCGAATTGGAAAAAACTGCTTTAAAGTTCATATGGAACCACAAAAGAGCCCGCATTGCCAAGACAATCCTAAGTCAAAAGGACAAAGCTGGAGGCGTCACGCTACCTGACTTCAAACTATACTACAAGGCTACAGTAACCAAAACAGCATGGTACTGGTACCAAAACAGAGATATAGACCAATGGAACAGAACGGAGCCTTCAGAAATAATGCCACACATCTACAACCATCTGATATTTGACAAACCTGAGAAAAACAAGAAATGGGGAAAGGATTCCCTATTTAATAAATGGTGCTGGGAAAATTGGCTAGCCATAAGTAGAAAGCTGAAACTGGATCCTTTCCTTACTCCTTATATGAAGATTAATTCAAGATGGATTAGAGACTTAAATGTTAGACCTAATACCATAAAAACCTAGAAGAAAACCTAGGTAGTACCATTCAGGACATAGGCATGGGCAAGGACTTCACGTCTAAAACACCAAAAGCAACAGCAGCAAAAGCCAAAATAGACAAATGGGATCTAATTAAACTAAAGAGCTTCTGCACAGCAAAAGAAACTACCATCAGAGTGAACAGGCAACCTACAGAATGGGAGAAAATTTTTGCAATCTACTCATCTGACAAAGGGCTAATTTCCAGAATCTACAAAGAACTCAAACAAATATACAAGAAAAAAACAAACAACCCCATCAAAAAGTGGGCAAAGGATATGAACAGACATTTCTCAAAAGAAGACATTCATACAGCCAACAGACACATGAAAAAATGCTCATCATCACTGGCCATCAGAGAAATGCAAATCAAAACCACAATGAGATACCATCTCACAGCAGTTAGAATGGCAATCATTAAAAACTCAGGAAACAACAGGTGCTGGAGAGGATGTGGAGAAATAGGAACACTTTTACACTGTTGGTGGGATTGTAAACTAGTTCAACCATTATGGAAAACAGTATGGCAATTCCTCAAGGATCTAGATCTAGATGTACCATATGACCCAGCCATCCCACTACTGGGTATATACCCAAAGGATTATAAATCATGCTACTATAAAGACACATGCACACGTATGTTTATTGCGGCACTATTCACAATAGCAAAGACTTGGAATCAACCCAAATGTCCATCTGTGACAGACTGGATTAAGAAAATGTGGCACATATACAACATGGAATACTATGCAGCCATAAAAAAGGATGAGTTTGCGTCCTTTGTAGGGACATGGATGCAGCTGGAAACCATCATTCTTAGCAAACTATCACAAGGGCAGAAAACCAAACACCGCATGTTCTCACTCATAGGTGGGAACTGAACAATGACATCACTTGGACTCGGGAAGGGGAACATCACACACCGGGGCCTATCATGGGGAGGGGGGAGGGGGGAGGGATTGCATTGGGAGTTATACCTGATATAAATGATGAATTGATGGGTGCTGACGAGTTGATGGGTGCAGCACACCAACATGGCACAAGTATACATAGGTAACAAACCTGCACGCTATGCACATGTACCCTAGAACTTAAAGTATAATAAGAAAAAAAAAAAGAATACTTTTATATATCCCAGATGCTATTTTTTATCAATTTTATCTATATCTATATATGTAACATAATATATAGATATATATGTATCTAGAATATATAGATATATCAGATTTTATACGTGTGTATCTTCCAATACAGTGTAAGAAGATAAATGCACATATTTTAAATTTACTGTTCAATAACCTTTGACAAATATATACACAGATGTAACTCTCATTATAGTCAAGATCTAGAATATTTCCGTTAACTCCAAAGGTTACTTTCTTTGCTTCTTTCTGGTCAATCCTCATTTGTACCCCGACTCTCAGGCAACCACTGAGACTTTATCACTGTACATTTGCATTGTCTTTTCCAGATTTTCATATAAGTGAGATAATACGGCATATACTCTTTTGTGTCTGGCTTCTCATGAGCAGCATGTTTTGGAGATTCATTCATGTTGTTTAATGTAACAGTAGTTTATACCTTTCTATTGCAGAATATCTTCTGTTTTTGGGGTACACTCTAATTTATTCATCCACTTACTTTTTGAACTTTCTCACTGTTTCCAGTTTGAGTCTATCACAAATTAAATTGCTATGTATAGTTTCTTGTGTTAACATAGGTTTTCATTCCTTTTTTTTTTTTTTTTTTTTTTTTTGCAGTTGCAAGACTTAATAAAGTGAAAACAGAGCCCCCACACAATAGGAGAGTACCCAAAGGGGGTTGCCAGCACCAGCTTGAATGCCTGGGTTTATATATCCCAATCATTGTCCCTCCCCCTGTGCTCTCAGGCAATACATGACTTGACTATTTCTTTACCTCCTGCTTTTAGCTTAACTGGTATTTTGGTGAGTTCTCTTTACAACCTGATTGGTCAGGTGTGAGCTGAGTCACAAGCACCGTGTTTAAAAGTGGGTGTGGTCACCTTCCCTAGCTAGGCTTAGGAATTCTTAGTTGGGCTAGGAAATACAGCTAGTCTTGTCTGTCAGTTCCCCCTCTCAACAGGAACACCCAATTGCTATTGGGGAGGTTGGCTGATGACTGCTCTAACTGCCTCCTGCTGTACTGGGGCATAGTAGGGGTCATGCAGTAGAGATTTCCTCAGAAGGGGTGTGTTTGATGTCATCAACATTGGAGCATGGGCTAGGAGACCAGTCCAGGGGTCCACAGTAGATCTTAGTCATGGACTGCATCTGGGGCTCCATTTGAAGAATGATTTGTAGTCTTACAGCTTCAATTCTGGTAGAGACAAACTTAACAAGGAGATTAAAGATACAGGGATTGAAATGTATGGCCTAAGTGCAGAGGGAGGCACATCCAACAGTTAGTAGGGTTTGGGACTGAGGCTTCATGGAGCCCAGTGAAGGTGGTATTAAATAGGCTTACCGGGAAAGTATGGGTATGGAGGGTGAAAGTGGGGTTTCCTTTAGAAAAACTCCTATACGATGGGGCATCAATATTTCTGGGAAGCCGCATTCTCTATGGAAGCTCTTGGTAAGGGGAACTACTGGTAGTACAGCAGCATGGAGGAGGTGCAGTGACAGTGAAAGGGGGTAAGAAAACAGTAAGGAGACAAATATGACAAGAGAGGGCCATGGGGATCTACGATTCTAGTTACTTTCCTTATGGTTGCCATGTGAAGAGCAGGCACAGATCCTCTAGATGTTCACAGGAATAGCTAGCATTGTCTCCTGCATTTTTGGGTTCCTTTGGCAGTATCCAGGGTTTTGGGATGAGGATAAGCCAATATAGGCTGGAAACGTTCCTCCTTGAGGGCCTTGGTTCCTTTGGGTAATTTTAGCCCTAACTATTTAACCTGCTGTGAACAGAGCTGAGCCTTTGGTTTGGAAACCTTGTAGCCACTGGTGGCGAGGAAGTTTAAGAGCACTTGGGTGGCTTGATGGCACAAGGTTTCTGAACAGGAGGCTAAAAGTAAATCATCCACATACCAAAGGACAAGAGTGTCCAAGTATGAGAACTGGCTCAAGTCTTGGGCTAATGCCAGGCCAAATAGATGGCCTGAACCCTTGGGGTAAAACTGTTCCAGTGAGTTGAGACATTGAGTTCAAAGGATCTTCAAAGGCAAACAAGAATTGACTGTCAGGATGTACAGGGATGCAGAAAAAGGCATCCTTAAGATCCAGGACTGTAAACCATTCTGCTTCCTCTGGTATTTGGGAAAGCAGAGTTATAAGGGTTAGGTGCAGCTAGGTATAGAGGGACAATGGCCTCATTGATAATCCTGAGATCTTGCACTAACCTCCACTGTCCATTGGGTTTCTGTACTCCTAAAATTGGAGTATTACAGGGCTATTGCATGGTTTTACTAGCCCTTGGGCTTTTAGGTCCTTAACACTCTTTTGGAGTTCTTGTTGGGCCTCAGGTCTAAGGGGGTACTGCCTTTGGTAAGGAAAGAAGGCAAAATCCTTTAGTTTAACTTGAATGGGACAGGCATTCTTCTCTTGTCCATATTGTCCTTCTGTTGCCCAGACTTCAGGATTAATTCCTTCCTCAAGTAGGGGACAACAAACATGTGTTCCTTCTCCTATGTTCAGGTATATAATAGCCCCTGCCTTTGCTAGGAGTCTCCCTCTAACAAAGGAGTGGTACTTTCTGGCATACTTAGAAAGGCATGTGAAAAAGGTAAAGTTCCCCAGTCACAACTTAGTGGCTAGGAGAAGTATCTAGTGACTGCCTGTCCTAGGATCCCTCAGATAGTGACAGATCTGGAGGACAGTTGTCCGGCACAGGAGAGTAAGACAGAGAAGGCTGCACCAGTGTCCAGGAGACAGTTAACCTCCTGGGCCTCAATGGTCAAGCATACCAGAGGCTCTGTGAGGATGATGGCATGGGCTGGTGCTTGCCCAGGGCACCCTCAGTCCTCCTGCTGGATCATCTGGTTAGTGGCTTCTGCCTCCGAGGACCTTCGTCCCCTGGGGCAGTGGGATTCCTTTGACATAAGGGAATGGTGATTCCAGTGATTCCTTTGACATAAGGGGCATGGACAAGGGGACAGCTTATTTCTATTCAGACAATCTTTTTTAAAGTGTCCTTGTAGACCACACTGAAAGCAAGCCCTATTAGGCATTCAATTTGCCCAGTCTTTCCCTTTTCCAGAGCCTCCAAAGTCTGCTTGCCTGAGGGCCATGACTTCTTTATCTTATCTTCTTTTATCTCTTGTATCTAAGGTAGTACAAGTGTTTAATAGGTTTTTGTGGATTCAATTGATGATGTCTTGAACTAGTAGTAGTTTCTAGGCTCCTGTGGAGTACCTATAAAACAAAAAATTGAGGCCAAGTGTAGTGGCTCATGCTTGTAATCTCAGCATTTTAGGAGGCCAAGGCAGGACAATGACTTGAGCTCAGGAGTTTGAGGCCTGCCTGAGCAACATAGAGAGACCTCATCTCTACTGAAAATTGAAAAAATTAGCTGGGTGTGGTAGTGTATGACTGTAGCCCCAGCTACTCAGAAGACTGAGCCAAAATGATCACTTGAGCTGAGGAATTTGAGACTTCAGTGAGCCATGATCATGCCACTGTATTCCAGCCTGGGTGGCAGAGCAGAACCCTGTCTCAGAAAAAATAAAGAAGAAGAAGAAGAAAGAAAGAAAAGGAAACAGATATTGAGCACGTATAAATTGGAGAAGTGAGTCTATCCACGTTGCCCAGATCATAGCTTTAAAGCAGCAGATGAAGACTTGAACTTAGTAACACACAGCATGATGTGATAGCTCCAATTTAGTGCTTGCAAGGGTTATCTGGAGAAAAGGAGCAAAGGTAGGTGGGGACAACAACAACATGACTTTGCCTCTTCAGAAACATAATAAAACCCCTTTCCAGGGCAATCATTGATGCTGGTTAATGATCCCTATTTTTAAAAATTCTCCAGTAAAATGAGCTCTTCATGTATCCTAATTCCTTTGAAAAAGATTCAAGTACAAGTGAGACTTAATTCTGTGTTATAAATGTTGACGTGAAGCTTGGAGCTTCGATGGCTTTGTTTTGTTTTCAGGTTTGTATTTCTCATCTCATTTTTTTGTATCTTATCAAATTATACATGTATATACTATGTATATATACATTTTTGTATAGGTACCTGCATGTATATACTCATATATGTGTATATATGTACATAGATACATAGTGTTTTCTACTCCAAGCAACAAAACCATACCAATTTTCATTTCATTAAACACCCACTCTATTGTGGCATAACATAAATATATCCAGAGTAAATATTTAAAAATATTTGTTCAACATAGTTTGCTAATAGGAAAGAATTCATGTTCATTAAAATGTATAATTACTTTTACACCATATGCTCTTCTGATGTAAAATAAACTTAGAGTTTTTAAAGAGACACCTATGGCTTCAAAATTAGATTGCATAGACTATCCTGTTCTTCTAAGCATAACATGTGCTTTATGACATTCGCTGAAAGTCTGGAGAGGGGAGAAGTGTCATTGGTAACACCTAACCTCAGTTCCAACTTTAGTTGTGTATTATTACATGCTCCCTCTTCTGTAGACATAATGCTGCTGCACTTCAGCATTTTTAGTTTGTGGATTTAATCTTGAAAAAATATTGGACTACAGTCAGCTGCAGCTGGAGGCTCCCACTGAGAAGAATGAAAACGGTGAGTGAATCCTGCATCAGCAACTAAGGTATCTAGGTTCTCTCACTGGGACTGACTAGGAGATTGGCACAACCCAAGGAGAGCAGGGAAAAGCAGGGTAGAGCGACGGCCCATGAAGGAGGCAAATGGGGCAAGGGGACCTCCCATCCCCAACCAAGGGAGGTGTTGAGTAATTGTGCTGCCTCACCCAGGAAACCATGTTTTTTCCATGGATTTGTGCAACCTGTGCATCAGGAGATCCCCTGTGAGCTCATGCCACTAGGGCTTTGGGTCCTAAGCACAGAGCAGTGCAGATTCTTGGTAGCTGCTTGGCTGGAGACTGCCTAAGACTACCCAGTTCCTGGGGGGATGGGTGGCTCTCATCACTGTGGTTGCCTGCTGCCTAAGATGACTGAGCTCCCTAGGGGAGGGACAGAAGCCGTCACTGTAGCTCCAGTTGGCCATTTTCCCCTGCCAGTGCTGGGGAGCCTGGGCAGTTTGGCCCCAGGAAGAATTTCCCATAGCACAGCACAGCAGTTATGGCAGATTGGCCAGACTGCCTCTTTAAGCTGTACCAGGACCCATCCTTCCTCATCAGACAAGGCCTGGGAATTTCATCAACTACAGCCAGGAGTTTAGGGACAGAACTCTAATCTCCCTGGGATGGAGGCCTTGTGGGGAGAGACAACTGGAGTCTTCACAGATCAGTGGACTTAGTCTTTTCCCTTGCTGGCTCTGAGGAATCCAGGCAGTCTAGACAAGTGGGATTCTCCTAATTGCAGAGCTCCCCCTCCACCAAGGGGCAGCCAGAGAGCTTCATTAAGCAGGTCCCTGATCTTGTGCCTCCTTACTGGGTGAGACCCCCCAACAGGGGTTGCCAGACACCTTATACAGCAGCATTCCTGCTGGCACCAAGCTGGTGCCTCTCTGGGATGGAGCTCCCAGGGGAAGGAGCAGGCAGCCATCTTTGCTGCTCTGCAGCCTCCACTGGTGACACTTCCAGGTGTGGGAGGGACTCAGGCAAACAGGATCTAGAGTGGTCCCCCCAGCAAATCACAGCAGCCCTACAGAAGAGGGGCCAGACTGTTAAAAGAAAAATAAACAAACAGAAGACAACCAAAACAACACCAGCAACAAAAAAGTACCCATGAAAACTCCATCCAAAGGTCAGCAGCCTCAAAGATCAAAGGTAGATAAACTTGTGAAGATGTAAAGAATCAATGAAAAAAACACACTGAAAACTCAAAAGCCAGAGTTCCTCTTCTCTTCCAGTTGATGACAACACCTCTCCAGCAAGGGTCCAGAATTGGGCTGAGGCTGAGATGGATGAATTGACAGAAGTAGGCTTCAAAATGTAGGTAATAATGAACTTTGATGAGCTAACAGAGTATGTTCTATCCCAGTGCAAAGAAGTTAAGAACCATGATAAAATATTAGAGGAACATGAATGACCTGATAGAGCTGAAAAACACAACATGAGAACTTCACAATGCAATCACAAGTATCAATAGCCGAAT
Source organism: Piliocolobus tephrosceles (assembly GCF_002776525.5). Classification (NCBI taxonomy): domain Eukaryota; kingdom Metazoa; phylum Chordata; class Mammalia; order Primates; family Cercopithecidae; genus Piliocolobus; species Piliocolobus tephrosceles. The sequence continues at coordinate 31,882,962 of NC_045435.1, read as the reverse complement.
AGACCAAGCAGAGGAAAGAATATCAGAGCATGGAGACTATCTTGCTAAAATAAGACAGGCAGACAAGACTAGAGAAAAAAGAATGAAAAGGAATGAACAAAACCTCCAAGAACTATGGGATTATGTAAAAAGACTGAATCTATAACTGATTAGGGTACCTGAAAGAGACAGGGAAAATGGAACCAAGTTGGAAAACATACTGCAGGATATCATCTAGGAGAACTTTCCCAACCTAGCAAGGCAGGTCAACCTTCAAATTCAGGAAACTCAGAGAACCCCAGTAAGATACTCCAAGAGAAGATCAACCCCGGGACACATAATCATCAGATTCTCCAAGGTCAAATGAAAAAAAAAAATGTTAAGGGCAGCCAGAGAGAAAGGCCAAGTCACCTACAAATGGAAGTCCATCAGACTAACAGCAGACCTTGCAATAGAAACCCTTTAGGCCAGAAGAGATTAGGGGCCAGTATTCAACATTCTTAAAGAAAATAATTTCCAACCCAGGATTTCATACCCAGCCAAACTATGCTTCATAAGTGAAGGAGAAATAAAGTTCTCTTCAGGCAAGCAAATGTTGAGGGACTTTCACACCACCAGGCCTGCCTTGCAAGAACTCCTGAAGGAAGCACTAAATGTAGAAAGGAAAAAGCATTACCAGCCACTACAAAAACAAACTGAAGTACACAGACCAACATCACTATGAAGTAACTACATAAACAAGACTATAAAATAACCAGCTAGCATCATGATGACAGGATCAAATTCACATGTAACAATATTAACCTTAAATGTAAATGGGCTAAATGCCCCAGTTAAAAGACACACAATGGCAAGTTGGATAAAGAGTCAAGACTCATTGGTGTGCTGTATTCAAGATACCCATCTCACATGCAAAGACACACATAGGCTCAAAATAAAGGGATGGAGGAAAATCTACTATGCAAATGGAAAGCAGAGAAAAAACCAGGGGTTGCAACCCTAGTTTCTTACAAAACAGATTTTAAACCAAGAAAGATAAAAAAAAAAAGACAAAGAAGGACATTATATAATGGTAAAGGGTTCAATTCAACAAGAAGAGCTAACTATCCTAAATATATATGCACCCAATATAAGAGCACCCAGATTCATAAAACAAACTCTTAGAGACTTTCAAAGAGATTTAGACTCCACACAATAATGGTGAAGGATTTAACACTCCACTGTCAATAGTAGAAAAATCATCAAGACAGAAAATTAACAATGATATTCAGGATTGAACTCAGCTTAGTCAAGTGGACTTGACAGATATCTACAGAACTCTCCACCCAAAAACAATAGAATATACCTTTTTCTCAGTGCCACATGGCACTTACTCTAAAATTGATCAAATAATTGGAAGTAAAACATTCTTCAGTAAATGCAAAAGAACTGAAATAATAACAAACAGTCTCTCAGACCATGGAGCAATCAAATTAGAAGAAGATTAAGAAACTCACTCAAAACCACACAACTACATGGAATTTAAACAACCTTCTCCTGAATGATACCCGCTGGTGATACCCAGGCAAAAAGGGTCTAGAGTGGACCTCCAGCAAACTCCAACAGATCTCCTGGGTAAATCATGAAATTAAGGCAGAAATTAAGAAGTTCTTCGAAACCAATGAGAGCAAAGAAACAATGTACCAGGATCTCTGAGATGCAGATAAAGCAGTGTTAAGAGGAAAATTTATTGCACTAAATGCCCACATCAAAAAGCTAAAAAGGTCTCCAATCTGCATCCTAGCATCACAACTAAAAGAACTAGAGAACCAAGAGCAAACAAACTCCAAAGCTAGCAGAAGACAAAAAATATCCAAGATGAGAGCAGAACTGAAGGAGATAGAGATACAAAAGACTCTTCAAAAAATCAATGAATCTAGTAGTTGTTTTTTCAAAAAAAATTAATAATATGGATAGACTACTAGCTAGATTAATAAAGAAGAAAAGAGAGAAGAATCAAATAAACACAACAAAAAATGATAAAGGGAATATCACCACCAACCTGACAGAAATACAAACTACCATCAGATAATACTATAAACACCTCTAAGCAAATAAACTAGAAAATCCAGAAGAAATGGATAAATTCCTGGACACATACACCCTCCCAAGACTGAACCAGGAATAAGTTGAATTCCTTAATAGACCAATAAAAAGTTCTGAAATTGACACAGTAATAGTCTACCGACCAAAACAACAACAACAACAACAAAAACCCAGGACCAGACAGATTTACAGCTGAATTCTACCAGAACTACAAAGATGAGCTGGTACAATTTCTTCCAAAACTATTCCAAACATTTGGAAACAAGAGAATCTTCTCTTATTTTATGAGGTCAACGTTATCCTGATACCAAAACCTTGCAGAGATACAAGAAAAAACTTCAGGCTAATAACCCTGATGAACATCAATGCAATAATCCTCAATAAAATACTGACAAACTGAATCCAGCAGCACATCAAAAAGCTTATTTACCACAGTCAAGTTGGCTTCACCCCTGAGATGCAAGGCTGGTTCAACATATGCAAACCAATAAACATAATACATCACATGAACAGAACCCAAGACAAAAACCATGTGATTGGTCTGTTCCAAGATGACCTAACAGGAACAGCTCCAGTCTGCAGCTCCCAGCGTGATCAATGCAGAAGACAGGTGATTTCTGCATTTCCAACTGAGGTACCTGGTTGATCTCATTGGGATTGGTTGGACAGTGGGTGCATCCCATGGAGGTGAGCCAAAGCAGGGTGAGGCGTTGCCTCACCCAGGAAGTGCAAGGGGTCAGGGAATTTCCCTTTCCTAGCCAAGGGAAGCCATGACAGATGGTTTCCTGGACAGGTGGTCCCTGGAAAAATGGGACACTCCCGCCCAAATACTGCACTTTTCCAACAGTTTTAGCAAATGGCACATCAGGAGATTATATCCCACTCCTGGCTCAGCAGGTCCCATGCCCATGGAGCCTTGCTCACTGCTAGCACAGCAGTCTGAGATCCACCTGTGAGGCAGCAGCCTGGCAAGGGGAGGGACGTCCACCATTGCTGAGGCTTGAGTAGGTAAACAAAGCAGCCAGGGAAGCTCAAACTGGGTGGAACCCACCGCAGCTCAGCCAGACCTGCTGCCTCTGTAGACTCCACCTCTGGGGGCAGGGCATAGCTGAACAAAATGCAGCAGAAACTTCTGCAGACTTAAACGTCCATGTCTGACAGCTCTGAAGAGAGCAGTGGTTCTCCTAACATAGTGTTCAAGCTCGGACAATGGACAGACTGTCTCCTCAAGTGGGTCCCTGACCCCTGTGTAGCCTAACTGGGAGACACCTCCTAGTAGGGGCTGACTGACACCTCATACAGGAGAGTGCCCCTCTGGGATGAAGTTTCCAGAGGAAGGATCAGGCAGTGATATTTGCTGTTCTGCAACCTCTGCTGGTGATATCCAGGCAGTGTCTGGAGTGGACCCACAACAAACTCCAACAGATCTGCAGCTGAGGGACTTGACTGTTACAAGGAAAACTAACAAACAGAAAGGAATAGCATCAACATCAACAAAAAGGACATCTACATTAAAACCCCATCTGTAGGTCACCAACATCAAAGACCAAAAGCAGATAAAACCACAAAGATGGGAGAAACCAGAACAGAAAAGCTGAAAATTCTAAAAACCAAAGCACTTCTTTTCCTCCAAAGGATCATAGCTCCTTGCCAGCAATGGAACAAAGCTGGATGGAGAATGACTTTGACAAGCTGACAAAAGTGGGCTTCAGAAGGTCAGTAATAACAAACTTCTGTGAGCTAAAGGAGGATGTTCGAACCCATCACATGGAAGGTAAAAAACCTTGAAAAAAGATTAGAGGAATGGCTAACTAGAATAAAGAGTGTAGAGAAGACCTTAAATGATTGGATGGAGCTGAAAACCATGGCACAAGAGTATGTGAGGCGGCCCCAGTCCGCGGGAAGATGGCGGCGCCACTCATCCCCCTCTCCCAGCAGATTCCCACTGGAAATTCCTTGTATGAATCTTATTACAAGCAGGTCGATCCAGCATACACAGGGAGGGTGGGGGCGAGTGAAGCTGCGCTTTTTCTAAAGAAGTCTGGCCTCTCCGACATTATCCTTGGGAAGATATGGGACTTGGCTGACCCAGAAGGTAAAGGGTTCTTGGACAAACAGGGTTTCTATGTTGCACTGAGACTGGTGGCCTGTGCACTGAGTGGCCATGAAGTTACCTTGAGCAATCTGAATTTGAGCATGCCACCACCTAAATTTCACGACACCAGCAGCCCTCTGATGGTCACACCGCCCTCTGCAGAGGCCCACTGGGCTGTGAGGGTGAAAGAAAAGGCCAAATTTGATGGGATTTTTGAAAGCCTCTTGCCCATCAATGGTTTGCTCTCTGGAGACAAAGTCCAGCCAGTCCTCATGAACTCAAAGCTGCCTCTTGATGTCCTGGGCCGGGTCTGGGACCTCAGTGACATTGACAAGGATGGGCACTTCAACCGAGGAGATGAGTTCGCTGTGGCCATGCACTTGGTGTACCGAGCCCTGGAGAAGGAGCTCGTGCCCTCCGCCCTGCCCCCGTCCCTCATCCCACCCTCCAAGAGAAAGAAGACTGTGTTCCCTGGCGCCGTCCCTGTCCTGCCCGCCAGCCCCCCACCAAAAGACAGCCTCCGCTCCACGCCGTCCCACGGCAGTGTCAGCAGCCTCAACAGCACAGGAAGCCTGTCCCCCAAGCACAGCCTCAGGCAAACACAGCCAACAGTGAACTGGGTGGTGCCGGTAGCAGACAAGATGCGATTTGATGAGATATTCCTGAAGACCCATCTGGATCTGGATGGCTACTTGAGTGGCCAGGAGGTGAAGGAGATCTTCATGCACTCGGGCCGCATCCAGAACCTTCTAGCACACATATGGGCCCTGGCCGATACGAGGCAAACGGGGAAGTTAAGCAAAGACCAATTCGTGTTAGCTATGTATTTCATTCAGCAGAAGGTCAGCAAAGGCATCCACTCCCCTCAAGTCCTCTCGCCAGGCATGGTCCCGCCCTCGGAGAGAGGCACGCCCGGCCCGGACAGTTCAGGCTGTCTCGGCTCCGGGGAGTTTACTGGCGTGAAGGACCTCGATGACATCAGTCAAGAGATTGCCCAGTTACAAAGAGAGAAATATTCACTGGAACAAGACATTTGAGAAAAGGAAGAGGCAATCAGACAGAAAACCAGCGAGGTGCAGTAATTACAAAATTACCTAGACCGGGAAACAAGCAGTTTGCAGGAGCTCGAGGCTCAGAAACAGGATGCTCAAGACCGCCTGGACGAGATGGACCAGCAGAAGGCCAAGCTCCGAGACATGTTGAGCGACGTCCGGCAGAAGTGCCAGGATGAGACTCAGATGATCTCATCATTGAAAACGCAAATCCAGTCTCAGGAATCGGACTTAAAGTCCCAGGAAGATGATCTGAACCGAGCTAAGTCAGAGCTGAACCGATTGCAGCAGGAGGAAACCCAGCTGCGGCAGAGCATTCAGCCCGGGTGAGTCCAGCTGGAAACCATTATCAAGTCCCTGAAGTCAACGCAAGACGAAATCAATCAGGCAAGGAGCAAACTTTCCCAGCTGCAGGAAAGCCGCCAGGAGGCCCACAGGAGCCTGGAGCAGTATGACCAGGTGCTTGATGGAGCCCATGGCGCCAGCCTGACCGACCTGGCCCACCTGAGCGAAGGCGTCTCCCTGGCAGAGAGGGGCGGTTTTGGAGCCATGGATGATCCTTTCAAAAATAAAGCCTTGTTATTTAGCAACAACACGCAAGAGCCGCATCCGGATCCTTTCCAGACAGAAGACCCCTTCAAATCTGACCCATTTAAAGGAGCTGATCCCTTCAAAGGCGACCCGTTCCAGAATGACCCCAAAGCAGAACAGCAGACAACTTCAACAGATTCATTTGGAGGGAACCCTTTCAAAGAAAGTGACCCATTCCGTGGCTCTGCCACCGACGACTTCTTCAAGAAACAAAGAATGACCCATTTACCTCAGACTCATTCACGAAAAACCCTTCCTTACCTTCGAAGCTCTACCCCTTTGAATCCAGTGATCCCTTTTCATCCTCCAATGTCTCCTCAAAAGGATCAGATCCCTTTGGAACCTTAGATCCCTTCGGAAGTGGGTCCTTCAATAGTGCTGAAGGCTTTGCCGACTTCAGCCAGATGTCCAAGTCCCCACCTTCTGGCCCTTTCACCTCCTCCTTGGGAGGGGCAGGAATCTCAGATGACCCCTTTAAAAGTAAACAGGACACTCCTGCTCTGCCTCCGAAGAAACCCGCTCCTCCACGGCCTAAACCGCCCAGCGGTAAAAGTACACCTGTAAACCAGCTTGGTTCTGCAGACTTTCGGGAGGCCCCGGATCCATTCCAGCCACTCGGGGCTGACAGCGGCGACCCGTTCCAAAGTAAAAAGGGGTTTGGGGACCCGTTTAGTGGGAAAGACCCATTTGTCCCCTCCTCTGCAGCTAAACCTTCTAAGGCCTCTGCCTCCGGCTTTGCAGACTTCACCTCTGTTGAGTCCTCCGCTTCCGGGCCACACCCCCTCCTTCCGCTTGCAGCTTCCCTGGGATTTTTGTCTCTTTTTAAAGGCAAACCTCCCAGCTTCTTTAGCCTCTTGGTACCTCACACTCTCTGTCTCTCGCGTAATTTATTCTACACTGCCACTTCTGTAAGAAAAACAGTTTCTCAATAAAAAAAAAAAAAGAGCCGCGAAAAAAAAAAAAAAAAAAAAAGAGTATGTGAAGCATGCACAAGCTTCAATAGCCAATTCGATCAAGTGGAAGAAAGGGTATCATTGATTGAAGATCAAATCAATGAAATAAAGTGAGAAGAGAAGTTTAGAGAAAAAGAGTAAAAAGAGGCCAGGCAGGGTGGCTCATGCCTGTAATCCCAACACTTTGGGAGGCCGAGGCTGGTGGATCATGAGGTCAGGAGATCAAGACCATCCTGGCTAATACGGTGAAACCCTGTCTCCACTAAATATACAAAAAATTATCCGAGTATGGTGGCAGGCACCTGTAGTCCCAGCTACTCAGGAGGCTGAGGCAGGAGAATGGCATGAACCCGGGAGGTGGAGCTTCCAGTGAGCCAAGATAGTGCCACTGCACCCCAGCCTGGGGAAAAGAGCGAACCCCCAACAAAAAAAAAAAAAAAAAAAAGTAAAAAGAAATGAACAAAGCCCCCAAGAAATATGGGACTATGTGAAAAGACAAAATCTATGTTTTATTGGTGTACTTGAAAGTGACAGGGAGAATGGAACCAAGTTGGCAAACACTCTTCAGGATATTATCCAGGAGAACTTCCCCAACCTATCAAGGCAGGTCAACATTCAAATTCAGTGAATACAGAGAATACCATAAAGATATTCCTCCAGAAGAACAACCCCAAGACACATAATTGTCAGATTTGCCAAGGTTGAAATGAAGGAAAAAATGTTACGGGCAGCCAGAAAGAAAGGTCAGGTTGCCCACAAATGGAAGCCCATCAGACTAACAGTGGATCTCTTGGCAGGAACTCTGCAAGCCAGAAGAGAGTGGGGGCCAATATTCAACATTTTTAAAGAAAAGAATTTTCAACCCAGAATTTCATATCCAGCCAAACTAAGCTCCATAAGTGAAGGAGAAATAAAATCCTTTACAGACAAGCAAATTTTGAAACATTTTGTCACCACCATGCCTGCCTTACAAAAGCTCCCAAAGGAAGCACTAAACATGGAAAGGAAAAACCAGTACCAGCCACTGCAAAAACATGACAAATTGTAAAGACCATTGATGCTAGGAAGAAACTGCATCAACTAAAGGAAAAAGTAACCAGTTAACATAATAATGACAAGATCAAATTCACACATAACAATATTAACCTTAAATGTAAATGGGCTAAATGCCCCCAATTAAAAGACACAGACTGGCAAATTGGATAAAGAGTTAAGACCTATCAGTGTGCTGTATTCAGGGGACCCACCTCACATGCAGAGACACACATAGGCTCAAAATAAAGGGATGGAGGAAGATCTACCAAGAAAATAGAAAGAAAAAAAAAAAGCAGGGGTTACAATCTTAGTCTCTGATAAAACAGACTTTAAGTAAACAAAGATCAAAAGAGACAAAGGCCATTACATAATGGTAAAGGGATCAATTCAACAAGAAGAGCTAACTATCCTAAATATATATGCACCCAATACAGGGGCACCCAGATTCATAAAGCAAGTTCTTAGAGACCCACAAAGAGACTTAGACTCCCACACAATCATCATGGGTGACTTTACCACCCCACTGTCAATATTAAACAGATCAACAAGACAGAAGGTTAATAAGGAGATGCAGGACTTGAACTCAGTTCTACACCAAGCAGACCTATAGACATCTACAGAACTCTACAACCCAAATCAATAGAATATACATTCTTCTCAGCACCACATCACACTGATTCCAAAATTGACCACATATTTGGAAGTAAAGCACTCCTCAGCAAATGTAAGACAAAAGAAATCAAAACAGTCTCTCAGACCATAGTACAATCAAATTAGAACTCAGGATTAAGAAACTCACTCAAAACCGCTCAACTACATGGAAACTGAATAACCTGCTCCTGAATGACTACTGGGTAATTAACGAAATGAAGACAGAAATAAAGATGTTCTTTGAAACCAGTGAGAACAAAGACACAACGTACCAGAATGTCTGGACACATTTAAAGCAGTGTTTAGAGGGAAATTTATAGCACTAAATGCCCACAAGAGAAAGCAGGAAAGATCTAAAATCAACACCCTAATGTCACAATTAAAAGAACTGGAGAAGCAAGAGCAAACAAATTCAAAAGCTAGCAGAAGGCAAGAAATAACCAAGATCAGAGTAGAACTGAAGGAGATAGAGACACAAAAAAACCCTTCAAAAAATCAATGAATCCAGGAGCTTTTTTTTTGTAAAGTTCAACAAAATTGGTAGACCTCTAGCAAGTCTAATAAAGAAGCCAAGAGAGAAGAATCAAATAGAGGAAATAAAAAATGATAAAGGGGATATCACCACCAATCCCACAGAAATACAAACTACCATCAGAGAATACTGTAAACACCTCTATGCAAATAAACTAGAAAATCTAGAAGAAATGGATAAATTCTCGGACACATACACCCTCCCGAGACTAAACCAGGAAGAAGTTGAATGTCTGAATAAACCAATAACACGTTCTGAAATTGAGGCAATAATTAATAGGCTACCAACCAAAAAAAGGCCAAGACCAGACGAATTCACAGCCAAATTCTGCCAGAGGTACAAAGAGGAGCTGGTACCATTCCTTCTGAAACTATTCCAATCAATAGAAAAAGAGAGAATCCTCCCTAACTCATTTTATGAGGCCAGCATCATCCTGATACCGAAGCCTAGCAGAGACACAGCAAAAAAAGAGAATTTTAAACCAATATCCCTGATGAACATCAATGCAAAAATTCTCAATAAAATATTGGCAAACCAAATCCAATTCTCAATAAAATACTGGCAAACCAAATTTGAGCACATCAAAAAGCTTATCCACCACAATCAAGTTGGCTTTATTAATGGGTTGCAAGGCTGATTCAACACATGCAAATCAATAAACGTAATGCATCACATAAACAGAACCAATGACAAAAGCCACATGATTATCTCAATAGATGCAGAAAAGGCCTTCAACAAAATTCAACAGTCCTTCATGCTAAAAACTCTCAATAAACTAGGTATTGATGGAATGTATCTCAAAATAATAAGAGCTATATATGACAAACCCATAGCCAATATCACTCTGAATGGGGCAAAAACTGGAAGCATTCCCTTTGAAAACTGGCACAAGACAGGGATGCCCTGTCTCAACATAGTGTTGGAAGTTCTGGCCAGGGCAATCAGGCAAGAGAAAGAAATAAAGGGTATTCAGTTAGGAAAAGAGGAAGTCAAACTGTCCCTGTTTGTAGATGACATGATGGTATATTTAGAAAACCCATCATCTCAGCCCAAAATCTCCTTAAGCTGATATGCAACTTCAGAAAAGTCTCAGGATACAAAATCAAAATGCAAAAATCACAAGCATTCCTATACACCAATAACAGGTAAACAGAGAGCCAAATCCTGAGTGAACTCCCATTCACAATTGCTACAAAGAGAATAAAATACCTAGGAATCCAACCACAAGGGATGTGAAGGACCTCTTCAAGGAGAACTACAAACCACTGCTCAATGAAATAAAAGTGGACACAAACAAATGGAAGAACATTCCATGCTCATGGTTAGCAAGAGTCAATATCGTGAAAATGGCCATATTGCCCAAGGTAATTTATAGATTCAATGTCATCTCCATCAAGCTACCAATGACTTTCTTCACAGAATTGGGAAAAACTGCTTTAAAGTTCATATGTCTTAGCATTGCCAAGACAATCCTAAGCCAAAAGAACAAAGCTGGAGGCATCACACTGCCTGACTTCAAACTATACTACAAGGCTACAGTAACCAAAACAGCATGGTACTACTACCAAAACAGATATATAGACCCATGGAACAGAACAGAAGCCTCTGAAATAATGCCACACATTTACAGCCATCTGATCTTTGACAAACCTGACAAAAACAAGCAATGGGGAAAGGATTCCCTGTTTAATAAATGGTGTTGGAAAAACTGGCTAGCCATATGCAGAAAACTGAAACTGGATCCCTTCTTACACCTTATACAAAAATTAACTCAAGATGGATTAAAGACATAAACATAAGACCTAAAAGCATAAAAACCCTATAAGAAAACCTAGACAATACCATTCAGGACATAGGCATGGGCAAAGACTTCATGACTAAAACACCAAAAGCAAATGGCAACAAAAGCCAAAATAGACAAATTGAATCTAATTAAACTAAAGAGTTTCTGCACAACAAAAGAAATGACCATCAGAGTGAACAGGCAACCTCCAGAATGGGAGAAAATTTTTGCAATCCACCCATCTGACAAGGGCTAATATCCAGAATCTATGAAGAACTTACACAAATTTACAAGAAAAAAACAACCCCATCAAAATGTGGGCAAAGTATATGAACAGACACTCCTCAAAATAAGACATTTATGCAGCCAACAGACACTTGAAAAAATGCTCATCACACTGGTCATCAGAGAAACGCAAATCAAAGCCACAATGAGATACCATCTCACACCAGTTAGAATGGCGATCACTAAAAAGTCAGGAAATGACAGATGCTGGAGAGAATGTGGAGAAAGAGGAATGCCTTTACACTGTTGATGAAACTAGTTCAACCATTGTGGAAGACAGTGGGTGATTCCTCAAGGATCTAGAACTAGAAATACCATTTGACCCAGCAATCCCATTACTGGGTATATACCCAAAGGATTGTAAACCATTCCACTATAAAGACACATGCACACGTATGTTTATTGCGGCACTATTCACAATAGCAGACTTGGAACCAGCCCAAATGTCCATCAATGATAGACTGGATTAAGAAAATGTGGCACATATACACCATGGAATACTATGCAGTCATGAAAAGGATGAGTTCATCTCCTTTGCAGGGACATGGATGCAGCTGGAAACCCTCATTCTCAGCAAACTATCAAAAGGACAGAAAACCAAACACCACATGTTCTCACTCACAGGTTGGAATTGAACCATGAGAACACCTGGACACAGGGTGGGGAACATCACACCCCGGGGCCTGTCATGGGGTGGAGGGCAGGGGGAGGGATAGTATTAGGAGAAATGCCTAATATAAATGACGAGTTAATGGGTGCAGCAAACCAACATGGCACGTGTATACCTGTGTAACAACCTGTACGTTGTGTGCATGTACCCTAGAACTTAAAGTATAATTTTTAAAAAAGGGGGAAAAATGTGATTATCTCATTAGATGCATAAAAGCGACTTCAATAGAATTAAAAATACCTTCATGTTAAAAACTCTCAATAAACTAGGTATTGATGGAACATACCTCAAACTAATAAGAACTATTTATAACAAATCCACATCCAATATCACACCGAATGAGCAAAATCTGGAAGCATTCCCCTTGAAAACTGGCATAAGACAAAGATGCCCTCTCTTACCACTCCAATTCAGCATAATATTGGAAGTTCTGGCAAGAGCGATCAGGCAAGAGAAAGAAATAAAGGGTATTCATATAAGAAGAAAGGAAGTCAAACTGTCTCTATTTGCAGATGACATGATCCTGTACCTACAAAACTCCATCCTCTCAGCCAAAAAGCTACTCAAGCTGATGAGCAACTTCAGCAAAGTCTTGAAATAAAATATCAGTGTGCAAAAATCATAAGTATTCCTATATACCAACAATAGACAAACAGAGAACTAAATCATGAATGAACTCCCATTTACAATTGTTCCAAAGAGAATAAAGTAACTAGGAATATAGCTAACAAGGGAAATGAAGGACCTCTTCAAGAAGTACAAACCACTGCCCAAGGAAATCAGAGAGGACCCAAACAAATGGAAAAACATTCTGTGCTCATGGAAAGAAAGAATCAATATTGTGATAAAGGCCATACTGCCCAAAGTAATTTATAGATTCAATGCTATTCCCATTAAATTACCATTGACATTCTTCAATGTCAAGAATTAGAAAAAAAAAAACTACTTTAAAATTCATATGGAACCGAAAAAGAGCCTGAACCGCCAAGACAATCCTAAGCAAAAGGAACAAAGCTAGAGGCATCACGCTACCTGACTTCAAACTATATTATGAGCCTACAGAAACCAAAACAGCATGGTACTGGTAGAAAAACAAACACATAGACCAATGGAACAGAATAAAGAACTCAGAAATAAGACCACACATCTATAACCATCTGATTTTCAACAAACCTGTCAAAATCAAGCTGTGGGGAAAGAATTCCCTATTTAATAAACGGTACTGGAAGAAATGACTAGCCATTGCAGAAAATTGAAACTGGACCCCTTCTTTACACCTTATACAAAAATTAACTCATGATGGATTAAAGACTTAAATATAAAAGCCAGAACTATAAAACCCTAGAAGAAAATCATTCAGAACATAGACACTGGCAAAGATTTCATGATGAAAACTTCAAAAGCAATTGCTTGTTGCTTTTGTCAAGCAAAAATTGACAAATGGGATCTAACAGACAACCTCCAGAATGGGAGAAAATTTTTGCAATCTTTCCATCTGATAAAGGTCTACTATCCAGAATCTATAAGGAACTTAAAAAAATTTACAAGAAAAAAACAAAACAAACAAACAATACCATTTAAAAGTACATGAACAGGCAAAGGACATGAACAGATACTTCTCAAAAGAAGACATTTATGGAGCTAACAAACATATGAAGAAAAGCTCAACATCATTGACCATTAGAGAAATGCCCGCCCATCAAAGCCACGATGAAATAGTGTCTCACACCAGTAAGGATGGCAATTATTAAAAAGTCCAGAAACAACAGATGCTAGTAAGGCCGTGGAGAAATAGGAACACTTTTATACTGTTGGTGGGAATGTAAATTAGTTCAACCATTGTAGAAGACAGTGTGGCAATTCCTCAAAGACCTAGACCTAGAAATACCATTTGACTCAGCAATCCCATTACTGGGTATATAACTGAAGGAATATAAATTATTCTATTATAAAAATACATGTGCATGTATGTTCATTGCAGCACTATTCACAATAGCAAAGACATAGAACCAACCCAAATGTCCAGCAATGATAGACTGGATAAAGAAAATGTGGTACAAATACACCATGGAATACTATGCAGCCATAAAAAAGGAACAAGATCATGTCCTTTTCAGGGACATAGATGGAGCTGGAAGCCATTATCCTCAGTAAACTAACAAAGGAATGGAAAACCAAACACCACGTTGTCACTTATAAGTGGAAGCTGAACAATGAGAACACACGGACACAGGGAGGAGAACAACACATACTGTAGCCTTTTGCAGGGGTCAGGGGAGCAAGGGGAGAGAGAGAATCAGGAAAAATAGCTAAAGCTTGCTGGGCTTAATACCTAGGTGATGGGCTGATAGGTGCAGCAACACACTTACCATGGCACACGTTTATCTATGTAACAAAACTGCACATCCTGCACATGTATTCCAGAACTTAAAATAAAATAAAATATAAATAATAGCAAAAAAAGAAAATATATTATCAACCTAATGGGGAAGAAATGATGATATGCTATGCTCACTGCATTAGACAACAAATATTATTCTTATCCTACAAATATTGTGAAAATGTCCAGGAGCCAAGAAGTCAGGACCAGCTGGGTGGGAGCTTCCCTGGAGAGTCACTTATGCATAGAGGTTTACTGGGGCTGGGGCAAACATGGAAAGGCTAATATATCATGAATCTTTTAAGTTGTAAATGATGGAAATACAACTTAAGCAAGCTTAAGCCAAAAAGGGTATCAACACACATTACTAAGAGTCAAAGAATAGTACTTACTTCAGGCATTGTTACATCTAGAGGACAAATGTTACCAGGACTGTCTTTTTCCTTTTCTTGGAAAGGCTTTCTCCATGTGGTGAGCAAATAGCCATTCTCTATGGAAGACTCACATTCCCTTGTTTAGAAATCCCACCAAAATGAAAGGGGGGTTTTGTTTTGTCTGTTTATTTGTTTTGCTAGCTTTGGCAGAAAGCTCCAAGGGAGAGCATGTCTCAAGCCAGGTGTCTGTGCTTAAATCAATCATTGCACCAGGAGATGTGATGGTCTGATTGGCCAGACCTGGTTCCTGTATCTCTTCTATGTTGAGGGTGAGGAGAAGAACCAGAGTCGGCTCCACTGAAGCTAAATAGAATAGGAAGAGGTAACTTATCATCAGAGGAACGTGAAAAGATGCTGAGTTGGCCCGAACACAGATGCCTCCTGCTAAGGAATGGAATAAGACAGTACTCCATGGATAAATCTACAGTTAGAAAGAACTAATTTTAAGGAGCAAGTAAAATGCTTAAAATAAAAATTGTTCATTTCCCATTTATTGAGATCCTACTGGATGTCAGGAAGTGTCTTAAGAGCTAGAGATATAAACAAAACAGGGAAAGTTCTTACTTTTGTAAAGCTTATATTCTAGTAATGGAAGATAGGTAAATAAAATAATTGAGTAAAGGATATAGTATTTTAAATAGAATTAAGGTCTATATCTATTTAAAATATTTTTATAGGAAGGTTAGTAGAAATTACGAATGGGGTGGTCTTTGAAGGCTTCAATGGAAAGGTAATATTTGAGAAATGACCTGGAAAGTGCCAATCTGTGGAAGAGCATTCCAACCAGGAAAAAAAAAAAAAAAAAAAAAAAAAAGCAGAACGGCAAAGGCAGGGAAGAAATAATGGAAAGTCAAAAATGCAAAGTCAGGAGTGGAATAGACAAGGATAACAATGAGGTCATTGTGGCTGAATCTCTCGGCTGGTCATTTAGTGAATGAACACAACTTACATTCATGTGGTAGTTTGTTGCCCCAAGTTCATCATCAGGTATGATACGTGAAAGCGCTGAGTTCTCAGGGAAATACTTCTACCTCTTTGACAAGGGGCCTGAGTTGTATCTTGGTACCCTATGAAAAGTTTGTGAAGCCACAGGAAGGGAAAAAGAGGACAGAGACTGACAGACAAGAATTAGAAGTCATTTATTCATTCATCCATTTATTGAGTTTGGCCTGCTATTTTCAGATGCTTCTGGAGTACAGAACCAAATAGGACAAAATATCCCACGCCATGCCTAAGGAATTACAGTCCGGCAGGACAGGAGTCATCTAAGCAGACAGGGTGGGTTAAATCAAGGAGAAGAAGGCAGGATTCACAAGTCTAGGCTGGCAGTGTGGTTCAGAGGCAGGAGGTCAGAAAGTAGGCAAAGGCAGCACTGTAGAATCCTATTGGTGGCCTCTGATGCTAAGGCAAAGGCTGCTGTTGCCCTTCAGGTGGAGGTAATGGTTACAACCTTCACTGAATCTTGAGACTGCTAAAGCTGGAACAGGGGTGCTGCCTCCCTCATGCTGTCTCTGCATTTCCCCTTACTTAGTGAACACTCCGGTGTCCCTAGGCTGGAGATCTTTTGCTCATTTTGCTTACTCTAGGAAGAAAGGAGAAAGCATAGGGGAAGGTAGAAAAAGAAAAACAGATGCCATTGTTCTTCCTTTCATTTCTTTTTTTTTTTTTTTTTTTTTTTTATTGAGACGGAGTCTCGGTCTGTCACCCAGGCTGGAGTGCAGTGGCTGGATCTCAGCTCACTGCAAGCTCTGCCTCCCGGGTTTACGCCATTCTCCTGCCTCAGCCTCCCGAGTAGCTGGGACTACAGGCGCCCGCCACCTCGCCCGGCTAGTTTTTTGTATTTTTTAGTAGAGACGGGGTTTCACCGTGTAGGCCAGGATGGTCTCGATCTCCTGACCTCGTGATCCACCCGTCTCGGCCTCCCAAAGTGCTGGGATTACAGGCTTGAGCCACCGCGCCCGGCCTCTTCCTTTCATTTCTATGCTTGTTTTATTTTTCCAATGTGGCAGAAAAAACGTTTTAAAGCATATTTTTCCTCCCATGCTTCTTTTCTAATTCCAAGACAGAGTTATATTCTTTTTACTTCTAAATGTAAAATGAAATAGCCATATTCTTATCTATAGCTTAAACATAAATTTGCACCCATGGCAAGTTAATTACTACTTGTTTCCCACAACACTCCAATTTATAAAAGGTTCTACTTGATCAACTTCCTCAGGAGAACAATTTTTCTTTTTCTTTTAAACTTTTAAGTTCAGGTGTACAAACGCAGGTTTGTTACATAGGTAAACTTGAGTCATGGAGATTTGTTGTACAGATTATTTCATTACCCAGGTATTAAGCCTAACATCCATTAGTTATTTTTTCCAGATCCTCTTTCTCCTCCCACCCTGTACCCTCCGAAAGGCCCCAGTGTGTGTTCCCCTCTATGTGTCCGTGTGTTCTCACATTTAACTCCCACTTATAAGTGAAAACTTGTGGTATTTGTTTTTCTGTTCCTGTGTTAGTTTGCTAAGAATAATGGCCCCCAGCTCCATTCATGTCCCTACGAAGACATGATCTCATTCTTTTTTATGGCTTCATAGGAAGAACACAATTTTTCAAATGATCACATCTAGTTTCATAACTGTACTCTTCCCAAGTGCAACCCTGAAGAGCAGTTGGCATTATAAATTGGTGCCTTGGTTTGATAGACCCAGTTTTATTCTTGTTTAGTTTTTAATGTATTTTCAGAGGGTTTAGATAGATCATGAATTCTCATTTCTCCATAGCCCAAACCAGTTTCTAACCACTCCTTGTTGTCTGTATCCAGCTGTTTTATAATCTATACTTTCTAAGTCAGTTTGGGCTGCAATAACAAAAGTGCCTCAGATCAGGTGGCATATAAACAATAGAAATTTATTTTTCACAATTCTGGAGGCTGGAAGTCTAAGATCAGGGTGCTAGCATGGTCAAGTTCTGGTAAAGGCCCTCTTTCAGGTTGCAGAGGCCGCATCTTGCTGTACCTCCACATGGAAGAAAGAAAGAGAAATCTCATGCCCCTTCCTCATTTAATAAGGGCACTAATTCCATCGGGGTTGGGGGGCGGTCTACCCTCATGGTGTAATTACTGCCAAATGCTCCACCTCTACATACCATCACATTGGAAATTAGGCTTCAACATACAAATTTTAAGGGGACCCTAACAGTCAGTTCATAGCAATGCCTTCTCTAAAAAGCAGGGAAATTTCTTAGTTATCTTGTTAACTTTCTAGGAATATTAGATATTTAATTCCCAGGTCCACATGCCCCATCTATTCTCAAACATTACAGTCCATGGGTGTCACTAAAACCTCACGTAATCACAGCTGCCTAATGGTCCTCAGAAAATGTTTGGGAACCAGTGATTCCACTATTTCCTTTGGGAGCAGTAGGGACAGGATTAGGGTGAGGCAAGTTAAGGTTACTTGCCTTATGTGCAAAATGTAAGGTTACACCAAAAAATTAGTAATCAAGATAGTATTGGGGCCAGGCACGATGGCTTACACCTGTAATCCTAGCACTTTGAGAGGCTGAGGCAGGCGGCACTTGAGGTCAGGAATTCGAGACCAGCCTGGACAACTGGTGAAACCCCATCTCTACCAAAATTTAGAAAAATTAGCTGGGTGTGGTGGCAAGCACCTGTAATCTCAGCTACTCAGGAGGCTGAGGCAGGAGAATCGCTTGAACCCATGAGATGGAGGTTGCAGTGAAGCGAGATCGCGCCACTTCACTCCAGCCTGGGTGACAGAGTGAGAATGTCTCACCAGAACAAAAAAAAAAAAAAAAAGGATTTGAATATAATATTTCAAAATTCAAAATTAATACCTATGGAAAAACAAAATACCAACATTTTAAATAGAGACAGACTATTTGCTTTATGATGGTATTATTGTGTAATAGAATAAGTCCCTTCCACTCAGCCCTCAGTTTACTGGTCTGGCAAAGCAATACAGTCCACCAGTCAACCAGGAAGCATGTTTATGAGGGTTGACAATAGCCCATCAACAGTTTGGGCAACACAGGATTTTATATATAATCATGTTTTTGTTTGTAGATCTGTTTTTAACTTTCTCACTTTGTTCAAACTATGGGACAATACTTTGATAAGTGTATGCGAAAGGTCTTCAACTTACAATAGGTTGACTTACGATTTTTCAATTTTACAATGGTTTTATTGGGACATAAACCAATAAACCAATCAAAAGTTAAAGAGCATTTGTATAAAGTTGCACATTTTTCCTTTTGTCTCAGGCTTCTGAGGCTTGGCATGACACTGGAAAGTCACAATGGAAACCACAAGATTTAAAGTCCTCTGTCTCTAACATGGCAATCTATATAAAAAGCGTTTAAAGTACTCATGTCCTTTGATCAAATTTTTCCATTTTTACAGATCTGGCTAACGAAATTATATTATAAACACATTATTAAAAATTTGCAGTTGAATGTCTAAAGTTATTTATAAAACTATATGTATAACATGAGTCCATGTTTGTCTTAAATAGATAAGTGGATGATATATGGGAAGAGAGGAGGCAGTTAGGCAGGTAGACATATTATCTAAGGCTGAATCTTTAAATATAAATATGGCTTAATTCTGCATAGTAAATCTTGGATTATTTTTATCTTTTTCCTTATTTGTATTTTCTACCTTTCTGTAATAAAATAGTATTGTTCGGATAATTAAACAAACAAATTAACTTAAAATTTCATTGCAATTTATGTACTTCCATAGCCAGATCTTATATAATATGAGATTAACTGAAGTTTTTCACCTCTATGGAGAGGCATCTCACTTCATTGAAAATGTACTTAGTAAGGTACATCTGTAACACTAAACATGCTGTAATTACCAACTATGACACATACCTGTAAGAAAACAAATCAGGTATCCAATCTGCTGGAAAATGTACATTCAAAATGTCTCTGCCACCTTGATAATGTTCTCCAGGAGGATTTAATAACTCATCATTCTCATAGCTCAATCTTGTACTCATTCCTGATGATGGAATTTTTATCCATGAAGAAAGGGAAAAAATGAGGTTATATCGGGGTAAATATGTGGCTGAAAATGGTGGTAGACATGGATGCAGTCCTTGCCTACATGACAGGCAGACATAGGCTTTGACCCCTCAGGAAGAAAAATTAGGCAAGAGTTCTATCTAAAATTAAAGACGCTCATGTTTCTAATGCTCATTAGCTGACATTTATCAAGGAGGATCATCAATCATTGAGTTATTTTTATAACCAGCTTAACAGAAGCTGTGTTTCCACGACAACAGTCAATGTTGGGAAGGCAAAAAAAAAAAAAAAAAGAAATTAATGGAACTTGTGGTGATGTTAATAATGCTGTGTGGAACTTATTCATTAATCTGGGTTTCCCATTGTCTGGGCTTCCATGCCGCTGCAGAACTAACTGGCTTCTCTGGGGCTGTCTGACATTGGGAATAATGCACTTTTGAGAACACCAAGTGCCTCTAACCCAGGTTACTGACACAGAGTTTTCTAATTCTTCTGTGATTTTTCTTTTGAACTGAGTATGGGGTGGAATCATTGTAAAAGAACCCTTAGATCACCACAAACTGACCAAGAAAAGTGCAGGTTTGGTCAGAGCAAGAGGCACAAATTTTACCTTTATTCTCTTTTGAAATCCACAGCAGCAGATTTGCTCTCATGAATTAAATGTTATGTGAAAAGAAAAAGAGGAATCAAGTTTCTTTCTAGATTTCTGACCTAAGCCACTGGGTAGATGATGGTGTAAAAAACAGGAAAATCAGCCAAATGTGGATTGGGTGATGGAGATAAAGAGTTCTATTTTAGAAATTCTTTTATCTTCAAAGAGACTTAAATTGTATTACATCATAACTGAACATTTTAGACCCAAATAATACAGCTCAGTCAAAAGACCTTATTTCATACAGACAACGTGATGGTTTTGCTATCAATGAGATGTTGGGTCTGGAGCACACTATATGACCTTATTACTATTTGAAAAAAATCACCTGTCAGTGTTGAGGTCTTTTTTACTTGTCTTCAACCTATTTTTTATTTTTCAAAGTAATCCAGATTTAGGTGTTTCAGAATCAACAACTTAGATTGCTTTCTGAACAGAATTTAGAACCCATATGTTTCTGTGTCTTGAATGGCCTATGCATCCCAATTGCTCCCTGACTTTGTGTGTTGTCTGTAAGTGTGAGTCACGTTGTTTTGCATTTAGTGTTAGGGCTGCAATGATTCTTGGTATGTCTTTTGGGAGCCTCTCTATTGTGTCTTAGAGGCTCTATTATGAGCCTCTCTAATGTGTATTCCTCCACCTTTACAATTCTATTAAGGAATCAAAAGTTTATAAATGAAATAAATTTAGATACTAATAAGTTAAAAAAAAATCCCAACCCTAACACAATAAGACCACTAAACAGTATATATTAATATATGCCTAAAAGATCATACACTACTGTTTTCAGTATAAATGTGGATTCAGCAGAAGAAGTTTAGAATTGTGTTTTGAAGAAGCTGAATTTTTCCAAGTCATAGGAATGTTGCTTTCAGGTGTAGATTTGAGAAAGAGATTATAGCATTTCTTACCAAAACACAAAAACAAAACAAAAACCTTTGAGGTAAAATAGAATTTTTAAAGCAGTATGTAGACAGACATGCTATGTGATATAATTTCAATCTTTGAATGATCTTTTCAACAATTTATTCCACATCTGATGAGACTCTAAGTAGATCATGACTGAGCCCTGGACATTCTTGCTTCCAAGTCTTCCATGAAATTCAGAACAACTCAGAAAGAAATCAAACTCTTAAACTATTTTAAGATATGTTATTGATACTTTCTAACGTTTTTCTTTAGAGTTGTTTCTCCCAATGAAAATTCAACTTAGTGTCAGTGACCAAGGAAAGACCCTGTTGATTCAGTGAAGACTCATTTTTCATATGGCTTCACCTTTCTTTGGTTAATTAGGCACTAGCTCTACACAAAGCTGAGCATAGTTACCAAGGTACAGGTTGAAACTCCGAGGATGACTTATTTCATTGATCTTCATTAGTATGAGGACTTTCTCTTTGACTTAGTTTTCTTTTTCCTAGCTAGGAGGTTCTATCTGCAGATGAGGGTAGAAAGCTGAAGGGAACCCCCTGGCCATGCACGTCTATGAGAGGAGACTCAGGGCCAGAGCAGAACATGACATGTTCAGAATCTGCACCAGAATTGATTTAGAAAATGTAGGAATACAGAGCATAGGTACTTCAGATATTGCTTTGTTTCTTATAAGAACTATTTACCTTCTAATAGAAGGCATTTTAAAAACTGAAACTGGAAAGAAATTTGAAATGGATGTGCTAAATGTACACCTTTTCTTTATATACTATCAACATTGGCAGTGATATCAACAATGATTATAACTAATCAAGAATCTCATAGCTGCCCTGTGTAGGAATTGTAAATTCAACATAAATTTATAAGCTGATAAAGATGCAATGGACTGGCTCAATACTTGGGTTACAATAAATTAATTAAAAGCCTGGGGGTTTCCAAAAGTTGTAGACATTTCTATAATGAACATATTTTTTATAGACAGGGTCACTTTAGGTTGCCTAGGCTGGACTTTAACTCCTGAGCTCAAGTTATCTTCCCACCTCAGCCTCCCAAGTAGCTGGGACTACAGGCATGTGCCACCTTGCCCAACTCCTCTTTGTAATATTTATCTTAGCAAGACCTAGAATAACTTTTCATTGGATAAACTAAACTTCTCTTAAATAATGAAAATACTCTGAGGTTATTTTAGTAAGAGTGAGTCTTAGTGTCTTTTTTTTTTCCAATGGAGTCTCACTCTGTAGCCCAGGCTGGGGTGCAATGGTGCAATGTCAGCCTCAGCCTGCTGAGTGGCTGGGATTACCGGCACCCACCACCAGGCCAGGCTAAGTTTTTGTATTTTTTTGTAGAGATGGGGTTTCACCATGTTGGATAGGCTGGTCATATAGTAGTGTCTCTTATGGGCTGAATTGTGCCCTGTCCCCCAAAGTTATATGTTGAAGCCTTAAGCCCCAGTACCTCAGAATGTGACCACATTTAAAAATGAGGCCTTGACAGAGGCAGTTAAGTTAAAGTGAGGTCATTAGGGTGGGCCCAATTTCGTATCACTAGTATCTTTATAAAGTGGGGAAATTTGGACACAAAGAGAGGCATAAAGGGAAGCTGTGAAGAGGCACAGTTAAAGATAGCCACACATAAGCCAAGGAGACAGGCCTGCAACAGATGTCTCCCTTGAGGGCCGGAGCTATTGGTCCTGACAAGAGCCTTAGGCTTCATCTGTGTTTTCTTTATCAGGGTTGTTGGTCTCAAACTGAGAGGAGAGGAAAAAGATGAAATGTAAGACCCTAGCATGTCCAACCAACTAATGAGAAGGTAGAACAGAAACACAGAGCCATTGGACCTTGATTACTCTCATGATTTATTAATATTCAGGTTGAAAAAGGAGCCTTAGAGCCGCAAGTTTACGCTAATTGGCACATTTGCTTTATTTATTTATTTTTAAAACAAACTGGGTTTTTTGAATTTTTTCCTTTTTGTTCATTCCATCACATTGAAAAGGAGGAAAACAAAAATGGTTTTGAATTCACTCGATATTTTGGACTCCTCAGATGAACGGAACATTGCACACACACTTGGAACAGAGAGAGAGATAGAGAGGAAAGTGGACTCCCACAGGGCCACACGCACCAGATCAAATAACTTGGATACAGTGCAAGAATTTCCCAAAATGATTGAATCATCATTACCAAAAACTCGCCATAACAACACCAAGAAACAAAAAATGTTTAAGCCACACTGTTTGACTTGGGATCTTTCCTGCTTTTTTTTTTTTTTTTTTTTTTTTAAATGTTTGCCACACAGAGAGAAAGAGGGCTAGTGGGTGGGAAAGGACAGACTCACAGACGTGAGCAGGACAGGAGGGGACTTCAGAGTGGAGCTGAGAAGAGGTTAGGGAGAGACAGGCTCAGGAGAGGGGAGGGTGGGGATGTGGAAAGCCATTTCTTAGAGTTCAGGCATGTTCTTGGTCAGCCTCGGGTTCCTCTTCTTTACCCTCATCCTGCCGGGCACTTTCCTTAGGTTTGGTTTCATCTACAGCTTCTGAGAAAGAAAACAAGATAGGGTGGGGGGAAAAGGAGAGAGTTAGTATTCTGTCTTATCTGTTCATACAATGGTGCAATGAATTTCTTCTTTTTATGTCATTTCATAAGAGCATTAAGATTAAAAGATTATTAATAGCCCAGTTAATATAAGTTCCTAGTTCAGAGGAGTTTACCTCAAGGAAGCTGTTCAGTGGCACCTATGGAAGAACTCAGGAGCAAAGGTATGTGAGTGACAAGGAGCCCACTTAACAGGAGGTACTGTGGTCTTTAATCTCTCAGCCTTACAATCAAGGTATCCACATACAGGATCTTCACATAGGGAATCAACGACAATCTTGTATTGCTGTTCTATTAGTGTCAGAAGAATTGTGACAGATAATTTATGTGGACCATCGAGCATCCATTCCAAATTTCTTACCACTCATTTCCAGTATTGGAAAGTGAAGTAGTTGAATTTTCAGCTCCTGTGGGACAGCGCTGGTCAATTATAGAAGTCGAAGTCCCTAGAGAGGGCAGAGTTGGGTTTTGCCCTTCACATTCTCCTATTCCTGATCACTTGGACCTCAAACAACACATGGCACTGTAGCAGCTGCCTTGTGACCATGAAGACAAAAACTACACACTAAGGATGGTGGAGCAAAAAGAAAAACTCATCACTGAGTGACTGTACTACTCCTAGATACCTTCCCTCAGAGACAAGTCACTAGCCTCTTTAAAGCATTGTAATATAATAGTTTTCAGTTTCTTGCAGCCAAGTGCATTCCAACTGAATACACTTATCCATAGGGAAAGTACTGCCTTGCCTAACAAGGAGGATATAATGTATTTTTGAAGAAAAATTTTCCCTTGGTTTCCCGACAGAACTCAGTCAACGAGTTTACGCTACCTGATAGTTTACTAATATGCTAGCTTGTGGAAAAAGAATTCATTTGCTTTGAAACAACTTGTGTTACCAAAGAATCAACTCCCTGTGTCAGGGTCCCCCAAGACCACCCCTAGGTTCAGTGATTTGCTAGGAGGACTCATGGGACTCAGCATGCAGTCTGCTTCATAACTAAAATCTAGTGCAGTGAAAGAACACAAAGCAAAATAAGCAAAGCAAAAAGTTGTGCATGGGCAAAGTTTGGAGGAAACCAAACAAGTTTCTAAGAGTCTTCTCCCCATGGAGTCATCCAGGATGTGCTTAATTCTTTCAGCAATAAATTACCATAACACATGGAAGATGTCATCTATTAGGGAAGTTTAACTGAGTTTGCGTTGGTAATTGGTCATGTAGGCACCCTCCACCTAGCAGGTATAAAATTCAGACTCCCAGAAGAAAAATAGATGTTCAGCATAAACCACATTGTTTGTACTATGGTTTTAGGCACCTGGAACCACTCTTATCAGTTAAGGAATGATGAGAATCTTCTCAAAATCCAAGTTCCCAGATGCCAGCCAATGGTCAACTTTACAAACAAGCCTTTCTAAGGACAGCAGTCCCAGGCCTACTATATTAACTGTTTTTGTTTTTGTTTTTTCACCTCAATCCCTTATATTGACGATGCCTGTGTCTTAAAATGAAGCTATTGTTATTGCTTGTCCTCCTCTTAACAGCTACTAGGTGCTAATTATTCTTGGAAAGCTAAACTGAAGTCCATGGAATTTTGTTAGGCTAACAAATTTGTGTTTAATTAGAAGACAATAGACAGTTTGAAAACCCTTGAGCGAGGAACATAATACAGCTATGCTTTGAGGAGATTAAACTAGGAATATTAAATAAAATGGTTTTGCTGTATGTAGATGTTGAGATTAGATAAATGGGGTCATTAAGGAGACCATTAAAAGAATTCATCAAAATGTATGTCTCTTTTAAATCAGCCAGCTACATATTTACATTCAGATAAAGCTGAATGTTTATACCCACCATTATTAAACACATTTCTGGAATTTCTTCTCTGAAACATCTATCAAAAAACATTCTTTTAAAGCTCTTCAGTAGCAGAAATGCTTATTTTTTGAAAATAGGTTAGACTTTTAAAATCTAACTAGACTAGTCTGGTAAATAATCAGCTACGATAGGTAACTTTACCTTATAATACTCACTTTTGACTAAGGTTTTAAAGTCTGACTTATTTTATAGGGTTCATAACTCACTATAAGCTATTCATAAAATATAGTTATTCTAGTGATGCTACCTACTACTATTCATAAGGTTTTTTTAAGGCTACAGCTTTCCAAAGTGACTATGATTACCTCTTGAACAACAGTGCACCTATATAAGTTTTGCATGAAACTAACTCAATTCTGATCATTCTAATACTCTATGCATTAGCAGTATTCCTCAGGAATTATAAAAATTTTGGTGTGCTAATGAGTTATTTAATTTTCTACCAGAAGAAAGATTCCAGATTTATTTCAGTGAAGTTCTTCTAAAACAATCAGGAATTCTTTTGGAGAGTTTGCTTATTTCCCTAACCCTGCTCAAACCTTTGGTATCACAAGTATGCCCAAAGTAGTTTACCATCCTTATCAGTTCCAAGAAGCAGTGTTTTTAGTGCCCTTTTCAAACTGCAAAATAAACATAATATTGGTTTACACAACCCAGAAACATACAGAAAGATAGTAGCTACACGAGCAAGAGAAGACTTCAAATCTCTCCTACCAAAATAAAGATATGGGAGCTATTCTGTATGCTTAGAGGGAGATCAGGAAATGAGAGAAAAAGGGAAGTAGACCGGGAAAGGTGAGAAATGTATGTTTGTTGAATAAAAGGAACAAAACTCAAAAATGCAGAAACAGAAACCTGAACATTCAGATGGTTCGGAGACTTCCTGTTCCCTTGTTGGAATACAATCAAGTTAAATCCTCCCAATTCTCCCACTTTCTCTTGTCATCCATTGCCTGGTCCTAGGACAAAAGACGAAATTTGGCACAAATCTGTTTATTATGACAGGAAATTATTGCTGTCTGTTCCCTATTGAGAGAGCTTCAATACATATTCATTATCTCAAATCCTTCAAAGTATTTTAAATGTATTTATTAATTTATTTGTTCAATAAGTTCTTACTGGACAACTGCACTGTGCCAGCCATTCTTCTAGGTACTGAGAAAAAAAAAAAAAAAAGCAAAATCCTTGCTCTCCTTAAAGCCTTTCATAGCATACCTTTAAAAGACAATAAAATTTGGGCTGGGTGTGGTGGCTCACACCTGTAATCCCAGCACTTTGGGAGGCTGAGATGGGTGGATCACCTGAGGTCAGGAGTTTGAGGCCAGCCTGGCCAAAATGGTGAAACCCCGTCTCTACTAAAAATATAAAAGTAGCTGGGCATAGTGGCACATGCCTGTAATCCCAGCTCCTAGGAAGGCTGAAGCAGGAGAATAGCTTGAACTTGGGAGGCGGAGGTTGCAGTGAGCAGAGATCCTGCCTTTGCACTCTAGCCTGGGGAACAAGAGCATAACTCTGTCAAAAAAACAAACAAACAAAAAAAGACAATAAAATGTATAATAATGGAATGTTACAAATGAATGGACCCTTTAAGATCATCCAGTCACCAAACCATGAACTCTTCAAGGGTAACAGCAGTACCTACTTCAGCTCAACCTTGAATCCCATGTCCAGCATAGAACCTAATTCAGGAAAGACCCTCAGTAAATATTTGTTGAGTGAAGGAATGACTGGACAGTCTCATTTTACAGGTGATGACACTGAAGTCTAGGTGCATAAAGGAACTTTCCCTAAATCATATGACTTGCTTAGGACCAAGCCAGAACGAAAACTCAGGTCTATTTGTTCAGGTTTTCTGATTATATCAGGTGGCCAAACTCATTTTACCAATTCAGCACTAGAAACTAAGCAGCTAGGGTCCACAGGGTTTTAGTGACCTATAAAACTTCAGAGATTAAAAAATGGTTGGCGCCAAAGTATAAAATAAAAACCATAGAATTAAAATTGATGAAGCTCGATTAGATGGCTACAAAAGGAAATGTTAGCTGGAACACATAAAACTCTATCTATCTATCTATCTATCTATCTTTGAGATTAAAGTAATTTTTTACTTGATATTATTGAATATTAAGCAAAATATTTGCTTTAAGTGAATGGATGACTAGTTGGCAGAAAATAAAGTGGATCAAGTCAATGGATGCAGTGAAAGTTTTATAGACCACCAAGAAATTATGGGGAGGAAAATAAAACATGGATGGAGGAAACAATGTAAAGAAACAATCTTTTACAACCTCCAAAGTGAGATAAACTAAGAACTCATGATAACATTTTTTTTAAAATTCTACATCCAAATGAGGGAACAATAGCCAGATATGGACAAAATGCCTGCTCTAGGTAGCTCTACTTTGGTAGGAGACTGCATGTGAGTTTGGGAAAGGTTTTAGCCTCTGACAAAGCAGAACTTATTATAAACAGAATCCAACTTTTGTATAAATAGGTCTATTTAAGCCTGAATACCAGAGGGAACATTTTGATATTGCTAGCTTATTCTCCCACTGATGTCAACCCTAGATAAATCATTGCAGTGATAAATCATGTTGACCGTTCAGTTTACATCTACATTTTCTTACCTGTTCTATTCAGCAGCTTAAAAAAAGCTGCCGGGAAAGAATTATGAATTATGACTTACCTGGTCATTTGTATAAAGTATTTAGCTATAGTTAACATTTTCGAGCTTACTATGTGCTTAGAACAGTGTGAAGTATAGTTGTATCATTGCATTTAATTCTCACATCTACCTTAATCACTCCATTTCACAGCTGGGGAAACTGAGACAGAGGAAGACTGAATGGTTTACCTAAGGCCACACTGTAAATTCCAACCTAGGACAGAGTTATCGCAGCAGCCCTTACTTTAGTTGCTTTCCCTGGTTTTACCTTTGCCCAAAAAGAATGGATGAGTTCAGAGTGATAACTAAAGCAGGGAGTCCAGTCCACAGCTATGCAGGCCTGAAGCCCACAATGTTTAAAAATTGTCCCATTAAAAGCAGCTAAAAATGAAAGGAAGAATCCTGATTAGTCTTCTGTAATATAAAATCTGGTCTTGGCAGTTTCCAGCACTAATTACATGATTTGTAAATGCTAGAGATGAGTTAACATGTAATCTTTAGTACTTTGTGCAAAATCTTTGATCATCATGGTGAATGTCAAAGACGAATGACTGAGGCCAGCTGGTCACTCCAATTACCATGATCCAATTAGAGTAAATAGTCACATTCCTCATCTAGCAGATCAACCTTCCTCTGAGACAGTTACTACTTCGGAAGACGCTATAGAGGCTGAAAGATTGCAGTGTGATTTTCAACACCAAGTGACATAGAACAAGTGAGTAGAAGCAATGACCTGGAGCTGGCAAATGAAAGTCTGGAAGTGCTAGCGTGAGGGCTGAAATCCAGCAAGGTGAAGCATAGAATATGCTTGTTCTTTTTCAGTTTGCCTCTAAATAGTACTTTTACTTGTATTAAACATGAAAACCTAATATTAGTACTGTTATTTTGTTTAAGACATTATAGGGGCCGGGTGCGGTGGCTCAAGCCTGTAATCCCAGCACTTTGGGAGGCCGAGACGGGCGGATCACGAGGTCAGGAGATCGAGACCATCCTGGCTAACATGGTGAAACCCCATCTCTACTAAAAAATACCAAAAAAAACTAGCCGGGCGAGGTGGTGGGTGCCTGTAGTCCCAGCTACTCAGGAGGCTGAGGCAGGAGAATGGCGTAAACCCGGGAGGCGGAGCTTGCAGTGAGCTGAGATCCAGCCACTGCACTCCAGCCTGGGCCACAGAGCGAGACTCCGTCTCAAAAAAAAAGACATTACAGAAAAACAAAAATGAGTCACAGTATTATGGACTAAATGTTTGTGTTCCTTCAAACTTCATATGTTGAAATTCTAACCCCCTAAGGTGATGGCATTAGGAGAAGGAATCTTTGGGAGGTAGTTAAATCATGAGGGTAGAGGACTCATGATTGGGATTAGTGTCTTTATGAAAGAGACAACAGAGAACTAGCTAGTCTCTTCCACCGTGTGAGGACACAGCAAGGTACAGAGAAAGTTGGCCCTTAGCAGAATTTGTCTGTTGTTTATAAGCCACCTAGTTTATGGTATTTTATTATAGCAGCCAAAGACATTTGGGTTATATGTGTGTGTATTTGTGTGTGTGTGTGTGTGTGCGCACGTGTATGTATATAGTGACCACTGAATGAATTTCCTAAGACTATTACTATTATATACCTAGTGATGGCTTCTCCCCAAATCCGTCTTTACCAGGGCAAAATCAATCCCCCAAATCCAGTTCTATTATAAAACAGAATGTGTCTAAAACAAAAACAATAAACAAAAACTGATGATGTGTTTTAGTTTTAGATTTAGTTTTAGTAGTTTAGGCTTTTTTTCCTTTTAGGGGAAAAGTTTTTTCAAGACATAAATTTTTCAAGTGGAACATGGTCCTATTTTCATGAGTAAATAACCTTATTTATATGAGAGGCTTAAGCTAGAGGCTCAAAAACTTGATTAAATTATTTAATTAAGTGGATTAAATACTCTTGCTGTGCCATGATTTAGTCTCAAAAATTATATTCAGTCATTTGGACGGATACTGTTAGAATCTGATAGAAAGCTGTAACCTGCCCATGCAATGGCATTTTAGCCTTGACAAAAACATTGCTCTTCCAAGCCCAAAGACTGCTTAGAGATTACCACCGCGTTCACTGGCAGCCTCAATGAATTTTGTCATTTCTGTGTTAACTTAAAAAGAGAAAGCTAACATCACAGAAAGTAAATTCATACATTATTGATGCATCGTAGTTCAAGGATCCTTCAAAAGGGAAGAAAGAAAATGTTTTCGTTCATTCATTTATTCATCCAGTGAAAGAAATTGAGTCTTGCTATGTTCCCACACTGCTCCATGAACTGCAAATATAGCAGTGGTGACACAGCGATGAAAATACAAAGCAAAAACCTCTACCTTCTTGGAATTTATATGCTAGCAAATTACTGTAACAATGTGTTGTTTATTGGAGAAAGAATGGTAAAGGAAAGAATAGCTAGGTAAGAAGCACTCAGCCCTAAGGAGCATAATTTGTCCTGGGTCACTTCTGTTGTATTTGCAAAGCTGACTAACTTGAATGAATCTCAGAAGTTTTGAAAAATGAAAAAACCATAGTAGTTTCCATATTCTTGATCCACAACCACAATTCCTAAGAAAGATCAAAACCACACTAAGATAGCAATAAAGATCTCAGTTATCTCTGCATGTGTTTGCAACAATGTAATGGTAGCCTTAAAAGACTCAGTGGATTAGGTGGATAATTTCACAGTGGTCCTTGAAAGATATATGCCAGACTTGCTCTCTGATTCTTGCTAAAATAGAGTCTGGAAGCAGTTCTTGCCTTTATGCATTCCATTCATTTCCTCGAAAGGGTGAGAATAGCATGTCGATGCATTCTGTTGGTGAGCAAATACCAGGAGCATATGCAGCAGCGGCTGCTTGTGTGCTCAGCCAGGCAGCCTGGTTGCAATGCTGCTGGAGGGATGGCGATGTTCCCAGCTGCCATTGCCTACGCTGAGCTCTAATGGCCCTGTTTTCTGGCTCCAGTCCAGGCCCCTGCACAGCCCTACATTACTGAAATTAGGTTGAGTGGATTTCCGAGTAAAACATTACCTCTTGGGACCTGCCCAGCTCTCCCCAGCCTTGTCAACATTGATTAAATAGAAGCTGCTATCATCCTGGGGCCATGCCCACAATTACTCTACCAATCACCAGTGGGCTGGGTGTTTGCTTCTTTTCCCTTTTTATTTTCATCTTTCTTGAATATTAAGCATCATCACCTCAAAAGCTCAAAGGAAAGTAATAATAATAAAAAAAAATTTGGCAGCTAACTCACATATGGCCCTTTTGTTGCTCACATAGTCTTTTTCTTTAGCTATATACCAGATGTCCATCTGGATCCTGGATCATGGCTTTCAGTGGTCACTGTAATCCACATTTTGCTCATTTCATCACCATGTTTCACATTTTAAGTTTCTTTCAAAACACTGAGCCAGTATATTTCATTTTAATGTAAAGAGAATTATGCAAATAACACTTCTGCCCCCATTCCTTCCTTACTTTCCAAGCACTTGAAAGAGAGAATAACCTTTTTGCTAATAATACTATATACTTAGGGATTTCAAAGAGTAACCAAGAAGAAAAATCAGAGCCAGCATGATGGGGTCCCAGCGATATCTGCCATATGTCATCTACATGTCTACTTTTTCCCTCAAGTTTAGGCCTAAGACCAAGCTGATTCCTATTCTAGCCTAGACTTTGCCACTAAGTAATCATATGACCTCAGAGAAGAATGCCTTCCCTTTCTTTGTCTCAGTTTCTTAATCCACACATAATGTGAATAATAATGCCTACCCTACCTTATCTTAGGTTGTTTGGAGCTTGAGGGAGGTATTTGAAAGTGCTTTATAAAATCTAAAGTGCACAATGTAGTTTGTCGAGATTTTAATCCAATTTATGGGGTTTGAGATTTGCTGAATTTTAATCCAACCTTCAGGAAATGAAGGATTTGGGAAATTCACTCAACCTAATTCTAGCTGCCAAGTTTAATAGTCTTGAGAGGAAAAAAGCAATTCTTCCCCTTCCCCCAAAAAAACTTCTTTCCCAGACAGATGATTAAGATACTTTCTCCCCTAGAATGTTTCCATAAAGTCTGATTCTGATGAGAAAACAAAGATATGAGTGACTAATTAATTAGAGAGCAGTACTCAGAAAATAAAGATACGAGTGACTATTAATTAAAGACAGCTACTCTTATAAAAGCTACGACAGAATATAATATTTCTAGTCTACAGAACAAAAGACAGTGTTTTTATCTGAATGGAGAAAAAACCCAGAGATATTTTTTTAAAAATTACAACTAAAGCCAAAGAAGGTACAAGTTGACTAGCCTTGAAAATTTCTTAAAACATTATTTATAAAGAATGTCTACCAAATCATCAAAAATTAGTGTTCTCTCTTCTTCCCCAGCTAGAAACATGCAGAAACATCAATAATTTACATGGCTTGCCTACTTGCCCTCAATAATTTTTGGAATAAGATGAAGTAAAGATGTTAAGTTAAATGATGTTAACTTTATTTTTTACCATTACAATGAATAAGTCAACTTCTAAAGGTTGAAAATTAAAACAAGAAATTCGGGGTATTTTCACGTTAGTATAACAGTCAAAATCACTCCTTCATTTCTGCTCTCAGCTAAATTACATGTTGAGCTGTCAGTGGAATCTGTGGGTCTACTGAGGCATTGCTTCAGTTTGTTTGGGAGTTGGAGGGAAGAGGTAGAATGCAGAGTCAGCCTAAAGATAAACACTAATGGCTCCGACGGCACTGAGAAATTATGAGAAATGCCATGTCGAGAATAGAAAAGTAATGTGATAGTGAGTGTTGTTAACTAATAGTGATGATTAGAGACATTTCAACCTAGGAATTTTTGTTTTCCTCCTTTCTGTTGAAGTGTGTGTGTGTGTGTGTGTGTGTATGTGTGTGTGTATTTAGAACTGAAAAATCCCATGTGTGCCCAAACTTTATCATGGACTTCTAAAGACCTGAGTTTCAGGAGCTCTGTTCTCTCAGCATTTTCAAGTTCTTATGAGCTTGCCATAAATTGATTGTAAGTGGCCATTATCACAGTTGCAGTGTTGGCTCACAGCACTTTCCCTTCAAATAATTTCCTGAATTCTTTTTGAAATAAGGACTATTCTATTCTCCCAGGGGAATTCCAAATACATGCGTGCGAGTGCACACACACACACACACACACACACAAACACACAAATGACCATGAAGAATTTATAGCTTTATTTAAGAAGTTTGATATATGGTATAACCACAGAACCCTAAAGCTTGAGAGATACTTTAACACTCAATTTCTTGATAAGAAAATTGAAGCTGTAGGAGAGTAGGTAATTTCTCTATGGTCATAAAATTGAAAAAGGCAGCACTGAAATCCAGGACTCCTGACTCATAGCCCAGTACTCTTTCCTTTATCTTATGATACTTTTCTAGGGGACTGGTGCAGATGACATTCAAAACCCAAAAACGTGCTTTATCTTTATGCTTTGACAGGCTGGATTCACTGAGACAATGAAGCTGATAGTTTGGTTTAATTATTTTACCAAACGTAAAAATGGAAAAGAAGGAAAAAAAAACCAAAAACCAAACATAGGCTATATTCTTAAATAATTTGAGTAGACATAAATCGTAGAACCTAGGTTTCATTTTGGGAGGGTTCATTTTTAACAGAATTTTATTATTAACTATTTCTTTTTACCCAGTTTTCACTATGAAGGGACAGTAAATAATGAAAATTTTTTGCTATGAACTGTAACCATGGACACAAGCAAGAGGTTGAAGAGCTAATTGGTCTCAATAAAAAGAGTTTATATATCCTGGAAATTTGGTTCAAAACAATTTTTAATGAACTTTTCAGAGATTTGAACTAAACCAAATTATAAAACAAAGACTGGAATAAGCAGAACCATCTCACTGAAATTCAACTACAGAAGTGCTTTTTTATATTGATCAATGAATCAGAAAAAGATTTTGTTATTCTCTCTCTTTAAATACTCCACAAATCAGTTTAAATCAGGTTTAAAACCAACAAATATGTTTTAAATATTTGAGTTAAAATATCTAAATTATTTTCAAACAAAATTTGAATTTAACACTTATTTCACTCAGTTCAAACTTTTCAATTTTCACAGCAAAAACTGAGTCAAGGTATAGCCTATGATATCTACAGAAAAAAAAAAAGAGTAGGCGAATAATTTTTCTAGGTTGACTTAGAATGTGATTTCCTACAAAGCAAACTTTTGGGAAACTTTTATTTTATATGGTAACCATAAGTTATCTACATTGCTTGGCACATTATAGTGAATCAGCATTTTAAATTGTAGTTCTCAAACCATACACATGAATCCGTGGGCGCTACAGTGGACTCACAGGAGTGCCAATATATATTTTTAAATTTGAGAGAAACTATCTGTTGGATACTGTGCAATATAATATTATTAAGCTCCTTGAACCTAACTACCTAAGAAGCAGAGGTTTAGGGGTGCCGTGAAAAAGTTATCGACCCATAAACTGAAAAAGTTTGAAAACGTCTGTTTAAAATTAACATTAAAATCAATTGCTCATATATATATGTATATGTTCATGTATACTTGAAAAATGCAGTAAACATTGAGAATTCTGTTTGAGACTTTAATCTGCTATAAAGGACAGTTACAATATAACTGATTATCCAGTAATAACCTTTTTTCATATTAGCATTTTAAAAAGCTACTTAGTCAATGTTTGTACATCACCTTGAAAATGAAAAAGTGATTTATGATTTGGTTCATTAGCATATATTCTTTGACATAGGCCTTAGAGTGAAATAAGCACATTTATGTTATTGTTTTAGAACATGATCAATTTACCAACCTTTAATTCTAGGAGGTCAATGTTAATTGTATGTACTTAAATGTGTTTAACACTCTGAAAAGAAGTTTACAAGAAACACATCAGTAATTTCAACTCTACATCTCCCTGTTTTACTCCACAGGATCCCAGATAAGAAGAATCCCAGCTAGGCAAAAATCTGAGCTGGGATTTCAGTCTCCGGCCTTCACAAACTCAATTGCCTAAGAGGCCAGGCAAACATTAATGTGAAAATCTGGCTAAGGGTAAAATTGGCAGTGGGGTCTGTGGGGAATTGGAGAGTGCAGGTTTTGCCTAAAGGCATGAAAAAATGCTAAATAACTCTCGTTGGAAAAGCAAGAGGTGGCAGGGTGTCTGGAGTAAGACATGTAAATTTGTGGACTCTGACTTAAAATGAAAGAGGTTCCCATTAATCAAAATAAAAGTCTCATACTTGCCTACAAGAACTAACCGCAAATGTGCGGTTCTGAATGACAGTGCTCCTTTTTCTATTTTACTAAATTTAAATTACTGGCATTTAAGATTTTTCAGTGAAGTAAAAATAAATAATACCTGTTTCAAATTTTATAAATGTCCCACCAAGCAAAAAGAAATAATAAAAAAAAAAGTCAGTTGTCAATATCATCTGTCCCCTCACTTGCCATTTAAATATTCTACAACTCCACATCCCTCCACATGCCTTTCAGATGTTCTACATTCCTTGTAGTAGATGCTGTTGATGCCCCTCTCAGATCTTCTTTACCAGGTCCATGCTCTCATCCCCCAGCTGCCGGAGGTGTTGGCTGCTAACAGCCCCACCTAACACATGGGTAAGGGATACAAAATAGGAGCCACTTCAACCTGGTTCCTGAGGGGTCATGCCCCTCTGCCTACCATGACTCCACTCCAGTACCCTTGCTTTTGGACAAAACAACTTCTGTGGTACAATTTGTGCTTCAGAGCTCTCTGTTGGATCAGGCTGAGACCACATTTTCCCCGAACTCTCATCTTTGCCTGGTGTCTTCCTCTGCCCTATCTTCTTTTCTCACTCTCTTATAAGTTACCACCAATAAATTACATTCACAAGAATTCCCTTCTTGGACTTTGATTATGGAGAAATGGACCAAAGATATCTCTTTAACCAAAAATTAAAAACTGGAGTTGGGAGGCAGACCAGCCAATGATTTCAGAGAAGGATGTAGTAAATCTTCAAGGTTGACTCATTTGGATATATTGCTTATAATTCCTATGATCCAGCTCAACTACATTTTCAACCTCCAAGCTTACACTAAACAGAATTCATCACTTCATTCTCATATGGAAGTTGTATGCCTTGCACTATATCACAGTTCACGGTATCTTTTTAGTCTTCAGTTGACTGTGGACTAAATTCTCAAAAGAAAAGTATACATTTGTTGGTGTTTTAACTCCACAAAAGCAGAGATTTTTTTTTTTTTTAATTTGTTAACCAATGAATAACAAGTACCTGGAAACATGCCTGGAAAGTATGTTTCCAGGTAATTGGGATGTGTGTGTGTGTGTGTGTGTGTGTGTGTGTGTGTGTGTGTGTGTGTGTATAGATAGATAGATAGATAGATAGATAGACAGATAGATAGATAGATAGATATAGATATATATCTTGAATGCTTTGTGACATGTAGATGTCACCAAAGTAATTGAAGTAACCCCAATTACCTCAGGCAGAACACCTGTGGTCCTACAATGTTACCATGATCAAAGGAAACAGCAAAAGTTTGTAAATTTAAAAATATTGGATTATAAAAAGGAAACCCAATGCTATTCTGTTTCATAGCCATGAAAATCATTATCCCATCATTCTCCATTTTTTTGCTAACTTTAATTTTGTACCTATCTTCTAATTTTATAACCAAGTATTCATATATAAAGAAAAACAAAATAAGAAATAGATATCTACTATAAGCATAACTATTTTTAGATGTACAGAGTAGTAGTTAAGAGAGTTGATTCTAGAGCCAGCGTGTTTACATTTGAATTCTGTCCCTTAGGCTGAGTGCAGTGGCTCATGCCTGTAATCTCAGCACTTTGGGAGGTTGAGGCAAGAGGATCACTTGAGCCCAGGAGTTCAAGACCAGCCTAGGCAACATAGGGAGACCCAGCCTCTACAAATAATTTAAAAATTAGCTGGGCATGTATCTGTGGTCCCAGCTATTTGGGAGGCTGAGGTGAGAGGATCACTTGAGCCTAGGCAGTGAAGGCTGCAGTGAACCACTGCACTCCAGCCTTGGTGACAGAGCAAGAACCTGTCTCAAACAAAAACAAATAAATGACAAACAAATAAATAAATAAAGTCTACTTCTGACACTATGACCTTGAGTAAATTACTTAACCTCTCACTGCCTAATTTTTCATAATATTTCATAACAACCCCACCTCACATGGGGTTGTTATGACAATTAAACGTGTTCATTTAAACTCCATATACATAAATGACATATTTAAGTAAGTGCTTCTAAGTGTTGGCCATTATAATATGACTAGAAGGAATCTAACATTGGTTAATGTTTACTATGTGCCAAGCATTGTGCTAAGAGGTTTCACATATAGGTAATCAATATGCATCTTCGCTGCTTTCCCATTTCTTCACAAGTAAAACAGGAATAAAAATATCTACCTCATAAACTTGTGCCGAACATTAAATGACAATAAAATTTTAAAAATGCCACTTCTTTGCTCACATGAATGCCTAATAAATGAGTTATCTTCAACATTTTCCCCTCTAATTTATGCTTATCCAATCATAACTCACAGTCAAAGAGAAACTGTCTTCAAATATCCTGACAAAGAAAGAGAAGAGTCTCTCTGACTTGTAAAGTTTCTGTTTGTAGAGTGAAAAAAAAAAACCAGTTTTTTGATAAAGGCTTTGAAGTCAGGGACCAAAGTCTAAAAATGATCACAAAGGCAAAGGTGACCATTGGCCAAACTTGAAGGGCAGCAAAGAAGAAAGTCATGATTCAGTGATACAAGAATTAAAGCTACTAAGCAGTAATGCCTTCAAGGGCAAAGACTTTTCTGATATCGATGGTATTTAAAAACAGAACAGCCTTCTCTATTTCACATCTAAAGAATAGCAGCCAGTTGATTAAACAAACAAAAACCTTACCTTTGAACTTAGCTTCATTTGTAGTAAAACTATGTTTACCATACTGAATGAGTAAGAGACCAAGTCGCAGCCTACCCCCAGCTGGGTAGTAAATCTTGCATCAAGTAGGTAAGTTATAGAGAGAATGGCAATTCTCCAGGCTTAAGACATTCCATCCAACTTCAAGAAAAATTCCCTTGTTCAATCATAATGCTAAAATCCCACACTTGAAAAGGACCCTAAGATTTCTTTTTAATAATTGATCCCTTAAGTTTCAGGAAAATGGTAAGATGCAATGAGATTTTTTGGCTTTTTTGTGAGAAAGTTCTTCTCATTTCCAGGAAGTACTGAAGTTATTTGGGGACAGGCATATGATGAAGGAGAAATCCTTTGAGAAGACTGTGCTGATGGAGTTATTGTTTCTACTTATGCAAAACACTCTCTCATTTCTGGACCTTCTCAAATAGGGAATCCCAGCAGACTCTGAAGAATAAAGAATCCGAATGGGATAGGAAGTGGCTGTTCTCTTGAAAGATTTCCAGGCAAAGAGATGTCATACTTCTTTTGGATTCTTGTTCAAACATGATTGAAGTTAGCACCAACCCCCACCCTCCACAAAGGATTTTCTATAATTCCTCTGCTGCATTCTGGAGGAAGTTAATAATTTTCAAAAAATTATACCTCCTGTATTTGATGTTAATTATTTAGGTCCATACTTGAGAGGTGAGGAAAAATTAAACAGGCTAATCATGTTTGTTGGTAATTTTTTATTGAATCCACTTTCTTAGCTTTTCCTTCTCACAGTTTTTCACATTCATTGAATGATTGCTTAGGCATTGTACCAGCCTTTTCAAAAATTTGGGTTTTTTATGTTTAGGTATTTCTATTATATCCATTGTTTTCCACAATGACACCCTAGATCTCATCTAATGAGATCAGTCATAAAAGTGTTACTGTAGTAATTCGTGTCTGCCAGACTTTGAGAAAGTTAATGAACTATCTTTCAGTTATACTGATTTCCATTTTAAAATTCAATAAATTATTTTAAATGTTTTAATATATGATGAGTTAACATTCTTTATTATAAAGTTGGTATTTCCAATATTTACCTTTAAAAGCAAAAGCAGACCTAGGTTTGCCAAATCCCATGATCTGGTATTTGATTAAATGATTTAATTATCTGACACCAGGGTTAAAATACAGAAACTAAAGCCAGACATAATTTTACCTCTGTAAGAATGACACCAATAGTGACTACAGCTGCCTAAAAATATTTCCTATTTATATCTATTGCTTGGGTAACATTTAAATTTTTAAATAAAAGCACTGCATTCATGAGTCATATTCATTCAGCTCATGCCTTGCCATGGTTCGGCATGATGTGTTTGGGTAGTACTTGAGATTAGCCAGACAATTATTTATCTTTGTTGTTTAATTTTCCCTTATGGCTGTATCTACACAGCACAAAGCAAACTAGAGACTTGGCAGTTGTCTTGTTAATTTTATCAAAGCAAATGGTTAAG
Organism: Piliocolobus tephrosceles; assembly: GCF_002776525.5. NCBI lineage: Eukaryota > Metazoa > Chordata > Mammalia > Primates > Cercopithecidae > Piliocolobus > Piliocolobus tephrosceles. The sequence continues at coordinate 31,843,207 of NC_045435.1, read as the reverse complement.
CCACATAAATCAGGACAAAAATACAAAATCCGTATATACTGTCACAGACTCAGCTTGTAGTTGTTCATGAAATTACAAAGTAACGGAAGCTGAAGGAGACCTTAGAGATTATCTGATTTCTGCCAGGCGCGGTGGCTCAAGCCTGTAATTCCAGCACTTTGGAAGGCCGAGACGGGCGGATCACGAGGTCAGGAGATTGAGACCATCCTGGCTAACACGGTGAAACCCCGTCTCTACTAAAAAATACAAAAAACTAGCCGGGCGACGTGGCGGGCACCTGTAGTCCCAGCTACTCGGGAGGCTGAGGCAGGAGAATGGCTTGAACCCGGGAGGCGGGGCTTGCAGTGAGCTGAGATCCGGCCACTGCACTCCAGCCTGGGCGGCAGAGGGAGACTCTGTCTCAAAAAAAAAAAAAAAAGAGAGATTATCTGATTTTAGTTCCTTATTCTCTATGAGAAAAGCTAAAGATGAAGAGTTTTTGTGACTTGTCCAAAGACACACAGCTAATTAGAATTCAGCGATCCTCCATTAGATCATATTGCCTTTCATAGCCTTGGGGAATGAGTATATTACACTGCTTGATTTTAACTTGCATCTCTTCCCAGAGTCTTAAATGTACTGTATTTACTCTACTCCTCTCTCCCGTCTTTCTTCCTTCTCTCCATTCCTATTTTTGTTTGAAAAATGCAAGGTAATTCAATATAATTTTGCTCTAAGGCCTACCAAAAGTAATTTTAGACACTCTGGAGGCTTGCAGAATCATGGCTGAGGATTACTGTTTTATCAAATTCTAACATGTTATGTTCAAATTGTGGGAGGTGAAGTGGATATTTTATGCAGAAAGAAAATAAGTGGAGACTTCTAAAATTAGTAACTTAGGTTGAATAGTTAGCGTTCGATTATGGTAGGCTTCACAGACTAAATGGCTTAAGAGTTACTGGGGAATGAAAATCCAGAGATAGCTAAAATTACTACAAATGCTGTCATATCTAAAAATGTAAGAGATCATTTCACTATCCTGAGGAAGAGGAAATAAAAGTGTAGATAATTCTTCCCATCTACCACCCCCTTCACCTCCAGTGCCAGCAGAATGTTAAAAAGCCAACTGTGAAGGTTTAACTCAGTTTGGGAGTTAATTTTTAAAATATTATGATAACAAAAAAGCCTTGTATTATATGCTTGCATGTGTGTAAATAAATGCAATCTCCATCTCTTACTGGGACAATTCATTTTGCAGTCATTGTGTGCCTTGGCTTCCTGGGGCCTGTCAAATTATGGTGCTGCTTTTGAGTAAAAAATCACTTTAGGAATCAATAGCACTCACTGGAACACAACCAGAACTATATTGAAAAAGTGATATTAGTATTTGTACTGATTTTTCATTCTTTAGTCAAAGATCTCCAAGCTCTTTACTTATTTTTAGTGGCAAAGAATGTTACAGATTTGACTATTTGGGAACACTGAAACAATAAACAGTTAAAGAACAAAGAGTCATGGAGAGTCCGTGTTTTTAGAGGACAGCACTACAGAGTCATGTACGCTCTGCCTATCATATAATACAGCCATTTGAAAAATCATCCCTCACTTTTCTCAACCCAATGTTTATTCCCTCTCCAATAAAGCCATTTTCCAAGACATACTTTACATCTAGAAATTGCCTCCTATTAACTACCTTATTTCAAAATCCTATTTATTTGAAAGCAATCAGAATACATAAACTTCAGTGTAGAAAGAGGTTGTGGAGATCCTCTAGCATTTCCCCACCTAATGCAGGAATCCTCTATGATACCCCAGGCAGATGGACAGCCTCTGCTTTAACAGGCATTCCAGCTCTTCTGTAAATTATTCAGATATGCAGCTGAAATCTACTCCCTCTAAGTTTCTATGGGGTTATGTCGTCTGGAATAACAGAACAAATATATCTCAAATATAGTCTCTTGAACATGATAGCCCTTCAAAAAGGCAAAAATAGCCTCTTTCCTCATAAAGTTACAAACATCTTATTTTCCTCTTCAATCATCAAACTTCACTAAATAATAAACTGGAATTGTGCCATCTTTTCCTCACCTCTCCTTCCTTATTTCTCTGTGAACTGAATTTTAGCTTTACTGTTTTTAATAACAGTGTTCTCCTTGATTTCATAAATATATATATTCCCAATCCTAAGGCCTTTTCTCATTTACCATTATTCTTTATTTTTCCTTAAGTACTCTTTATTTTGACTGTTGACCTTTACCTGAGCACTGTACTCCAGAAAACAGCAACAATTAGCAAAGTCCCTTAACCTTTTGCTTTCTTAAATCTCCCACATCTTTTTGTACTCCAGGAAATGGTTAACCTTGAAGAACACTATTCTCCATATGACTTGCGTCAGCTCTTTCTCAGGACTCCTGTAAGACTCAAGGATGATCCCCTTCTTTACCTGTAACAAGTGCAAATATAGACCTTTCCCCTTTTGCCTGAACCTGATGACAAAAATAGATACAGATACTCTAACTTTCCATTATTTATCTCATGGATGTTTAGCTGAGATTAGAATTGCTTTTTCCTTTGAAATCAGCTACACACAGAGAGAAGCAAATCCTGTTTAGTTGACTGGACTTCCCCTGATTGCAAAACAACACAAAATCACCTCACCTATAACTTGTCTACTCCTTCCTATAAAAGTCTAATGGAAAACCACCCTGCCAAGACATGATCTTCAGACCTGGAGTCTCTTGCAAAAGATTAAGTAAAATCATCTCCTTAACTGTTGGTGCATTTTGGCTTTGACAGCTTCTTAAAATATTCCTCTTTCTTAACTTCAATGAGCACTACATTCTGGATTTATTTCTGCTGTTCTCTAGATTTTCTTTTGCCATTCTGGGTCTAGTTTTTTTCTTTCTGTCCCCTAACATGACCGCAATCCAAGATTCAAGTCTACATTATCCTTGTAGACTCTGTACCAGAAAACTCATTCCCTCTAATGACTTCAATCCTGACCTCTATCCAGGTAACCACCTGATTTATATTACCATAGTCTTATCATTAATCCTTAAACATCACTGTAAGCGTATTACTTTCTTTATCATGAAATCTTAACTCCTTGTCTCATATCCATCAAATTCCAAATTCTACTTCCAAATATTTATGTCCAATCTTGACTCCACTCCTGGCTCCAATCCTGTATCTTTATTTGAGACATCACCTGACTATTATCACTACAAATGTAACCAGATTGGCCTTAACATTCTCTCAGTGGTCCAAATTTAAAACCCTCTCTCCCAAATGCACCTATATCTGTTGATTCTTCTTTGTCAGAGGCACATCTCTCTAACTGAGGCCAAGAAATGGAAAGAAAAGATTTAAAAATAAGAACTGCACTAATACAATTGATGTTAAATACATCAGACTCAAAGAGAATTGAGTCTAGCAATACTGCTACAATTTGGGCATGGAACCAGTAATAGCCAATGGGAGGAAGGACAGGTGTGGAGCAGGGAATGTCTGAGGTTTATGATTATGGGAAATAGTAAAATAGAAGGTCAATAGCAGAAGTAGTCAACATACATTGGAGGTTGGTAGAACACAGCAACTAAAAAAGTCCAATGTAAATCAACCATGGACATTTGGGGAAATCTGTCAGCCAACAATAGAGCCTCCTAATTACAGGTCCAAGAACAAGATTACCATCTCCAAGAGAATGGATGAGAATAAGGCCAAGCCTTAGTCTTGGAGAAACCAGAATCTAAAAGAGATAAGATAGGAATGTAAGTAATGTAAACCAAGCAGAAGTCTAGTTAATGGAACTGTTCCCAAATAAGAAACCAATTATTGGTGTGTACTATTTGACTTGGTGTTGAGCCGATTGTGTGTAGGGCTCTTTAAATGACCCTACCCCAGGAATAACAATGATACTGATTCCAAAGCCAGGTAAAGAACTCATCTGAAAGAGATGGTGAGTGGTGAGTGACCTTACAGAGGGGCCGAGAGGATATATAACAGTACACAAACTGGCATTTCAGGGGGTGGCAGAGAAGATACTAATATCAGAACAAGTAGAGTCATATCTTAACACGTCATTCTGTTCCCAAGGTGGACTTCTTCCAGACTTCTTCTCTGTTATGGATAGTGGTAGCTAAAATAGTCACCTAAAGCCAACAGATCATAATATGAAAGGGAGAGGAGATGGTTGCTCCCCCAACAAATTATCTGACACCCTTGAGTCTGAAACAGGGAACATAACTTTCTTTGGGATTTAAGGAAAAGTGTACTAAATTTAAACATTTTGTCATAGTCTTACTGTCATTTGACTGGGTCATGTTTGATGTCTGCCGTCAATCTGATCTACATGTCCTTGTCATCACTGCTAATTCAGGTGATAAATTTCTCAATGAGTAGTAAAGATAATTATAAACTCACCTGTGCCCTGAGGCATCCTGTGTAATTACTGAGATCAAAAATGGGAAAATATTAGAGACAGAAAAAATAGAGTTAATTTTGTCTTCTGTGTTAGGTTTTCATGAGATTTCAGAGGGAGAATTAGTGAATTCAGGAAGGTGTAGCAATAAATTTGGGGTAAAGATGGTATAGGAAATATTTAGATGTGGAAGAAAATGAGAAAAAGACCTTTTCACTGAAGTTAACTTCAGTGTACGTAATAATACAGAGAGAAATTCTATGGAGTATCAACCACTTACAGCCAAGACTAAAAGGAACACACATATAGTTGAGCAAAGGTGGGCTTATTTACATGTGACAGCTAGAAAGACTCTATGCCATGGAGAATCATGAGGTGTCTCACAAGAAGGGATTAGAAAGGGCTTTATTTGGGCAGGTGTTAGGTGATTTGGAGGTGGTTTTAGGGAAAAAGAACTTTGCTCTGGATTGGAATGCTGTCACAAAACAAGAGTAATTTTATTTTTAGGCATCTCAATAAATATCATCTAGGAAGAGGCAGGAATAAAGTAAGCATCATTATTCATATTGGCCAGGCTGAGGAAATGTTCAGACATTTTATGGTTTGGACAATGTGCATATTTAGTCTGCGTTCAGACACGATTACTATGGTGGTCTTGTTTTGTCCTGATTCATCACACAAAGTGCCCTTGTCTGATGCTGGTGTTCTGCAAAATTGTTTACATTAACAGGAGAACACTAAGGCTAACTTGTGAGCTCCAGGACAGCTCCTGGCTGTTGGAGGCTGCTTTTCTCTTTCTTGAGACAAATAAGGAACAGTTAAACTTGACTTTTCCAGATCTGAGGTGTCATTTAAGGCCCTTTCTTATACTTGCCTATATCCCATTGCATAGTTTCCCATCTAGTAATACTACAGGCATGTAATTCCCCTGAGCATCATAGAAAGAGAAATTACATTGATTGCCCAGACACAGTGAAAAAAATTTTACCTCAACCCAGTGCCATCAGCTCAAGCTCTATCCTGAAAATGCTTTTACTGGCTCTTAAAGATGCATATGACTCCCAATGGACTAGTGGCACTGTTTCCTAATTTAAAATATTTTAATTAAATAAAATCCTTCTTAAAGGAGAAAGAGCAAACCAGATCAGAGTCTGTCACCCCGGTTGTCTTCTCACTGCACTGATATGACAAGACAGTAAGTTGGGGGTTTTCACCCTCTCTCTCATCCCCTCCTTCCTTTAATGGCCTGTCACAAGGAAACTCCATCCAGTGTTGGCATTAATGCCTGCTGTAAATAAAAAGGAAACGGGAGGAAAGAGGAGGAGGGAAGAGAGGGGGTGTTTGATAGAAACTAGATTTGCAGCTCAATTGCAAGGCATCTCTCAGAGTGTCTAGACACCAGCTGCCTGGTTACCATGGAAACCCACTAACTTTGGCTGATGGGCTGAGTAGTAACGACTCTCAGGAGATCTGAGTGGGCGCATAGTGGTAGGGGAAGAGGAAGGAAGGTTGGGAGCGATGGCACAGAGGGTGTTAGAGCAATATGGGAGAGAACAAGTAAAAACAAAATTCTCTTTGTGAGAGAGTGGCATTAACCCTGTTACTGTTTCTCACATGCACATTACACATGTGGTGACAAGGTACAAATCCGTCTTACTCAGCAGGTGTCAGGATGCAGCATGCTGAAGATGAATAGCGGAGGTAGAATGATTGTATTCTCATCAACTTCCTGCCAATGCCAAAGTACTTCCTCAGTAAACCAAATCTTTCCATGGTAGACAGACCCAATCAACAATTGTCCCCCTAAGATCAGGAGCAGGGAATTCCAATCCATGAGAATGGCTGCCACTTTTACAAAGACTCAGCAGTAAAGATGAAACGCAGTCTTTTATGCCTAAGTTGTCCTGCCTTCCTGCTCCTCCCATTTTCTCTTGTCATAGGTAAGGGTTGGGCAGCTGTTCCAACAATGGAGGATGGTGGTGGGAATGTTGAGGCTATGAGCAAGAAATGAAGGATTACCAGTTCAGGGCCAAATCATTATGTGTACAAACATATTTTGTTCTCTTACTTATAAACAGATTCCTATTATCAGGGGTTCTGGTCCGTAGATTTTAGTTTTATAGTTGCTTGCTGTCACCCTGGTCCCTTCCCACTTTCCTTTGGGATTGGGATTTTTCAGGTAGCACGGACACTCCCACACCCTCACCTCTCTCGCCACCTAATTACGTGTTCATTTCCTCCCTCTACCCACACTTTTCCACTCCACTTTCTAAGTTCCACCACATACAAACATAGCCCCAAAGACATAAGAAGCAGTCTTTTCTCTCACCAAAGATTGTCTACAGCTATACAAACTAAAGTTGTTTGTCTCACAGTCTTCTGCCTTTATTCTTACCAACTACAGTTAGAATCTAAGAGAAGACCTACTGGTTTTACTGGAGTAATCTGAGTCAGAAAACTATTTTCTAATTGTGCAAAGCTAATGGATGATACGGGACTTAATCCTTGGACTCTGATCATGACCATCAGAACTGGTTTTATACACACACACACACGTATTCTGTGAATTTTTATGCAGTGGTTACTTTGAAGAAATGCTCCAGTATGGAAAAACGCTCCAATCACATTGAGTTATAATCAATATGTAAGCAAATTTAGCATACTAAAAAAGGGTTACTAATAGGTAAATGCTGAGTTAACTATAATTTATACGTGGAAAATTTTAATCTGCCAGAGACTCTTTGTTAGACATTAAAGTTTCTATGATTTTGATTTGATGATTCAACATAAAAGAAAGGCAGTTCACTGCTAAGCAAAAGTGTGTTTTGCCATCTATTTCCAGTCTGGGCAGAATTCCCAGTGGTTTTGAATTTGCTAAAATGGTTCTCTGCTTTTAGAGATATATCCTTTGCATCGAAAGATAAAACAATTTCCTCCCTGTGGCCTGGACTCCATGTAGGGAGGGCTTGTGAAGCAGTGAGGCTACAACAAGGGGCTGGTGCCCTGATGCCACAGACAAAACCCAGTTATAGTTGCTGTCCAGCGACCACCATCTTCCAGTCATTAGGAGGACGGCATTATATGTAAGAACTCTATGAGTCACCAAAGAATGTACACGGACAGAGGAAGGTGAGGAAACATGTGCTTAGGTGGTGGAGAGGAAGTTCCTTCAGAACTGCCTGTTTAATACATGTGTTTGGTATCTTCACTCATTGAAAGAATTGATATTTATTGAGCATTTACTGCTTGTTCTAGTTGCTGAGAATACCATAGTGTACGAAATAATAATAAAACCAAAAATATCCTGTCTTCATGAAGCTTATATTATTATTATAAATAAATAAATGTAATGTATAATATATTAAACGGCAGTAAATGCTATGAAAATAACAAAATTGACTGGGTGTGGTGGCTCACGCCTGTAATCCCAGCACTTTGGGAGGCTGAGGTGGGTGGATCACTTGAGGTCAGGAGTTCGAGACCATCCTGACAAATATGGTGGAACCCTGTCTCCCCTAAAAATACAAAAATTAGCCGGGTGTGGTGGGTGCCTGTAGTCCCAGCTACTCAGGAGGCTGAGGCAGGAGAATCACTTGAACTCAGGAGGTGGAGGTTGCAGTGAGCTGAGATTGCACCACTACACTCTAGCCTGGGCAACAAGGGTGAGACTCTGTCTAAAAAAAAAACAAAAAACGAAAACCAACCAACAAACAAAAAAATCCTGAAAATAACAACATTGGGAAAGAGAAGGGCAAATGCTGGGATGAGGGTGGGGTGACAATATTAAACAAAGAGAAAGTTGCTTTGAGAAGGTGATATCTGAACAGATAGCTGAAGATGGTTAGAGGGTGAACTCTACAAATTTCTAGAGTAGGGAGGTTTTGAGGCAGAGGGAACAGTAAGTTGCAAATTCCCTAGACATGAGCATACATGTTTGTTGGGGTGGGGGTGGGGGTGGGGGGCAGCAAGGAAATCAGTATTGCTAGAAAAGGCCAAGAAATGGAGAGTAACAGGAGAGGAAATCCAAATGGTGACCTGGACACGGAGCTTTGAGGCCACTTTAAGGACTTGACTTTTACTGAAGTGAGATGGGTGCTAGAAAAAGTGAGATGTGCTGAGATTCTGGATATACGCTGAAGGTGGAGTCAATAAGACTTGCTCATAGATTTAATGTTGCCAAGGGAAAACAAAGGAATAATTTTAAGACATGTGGCCTAAGTATCAGGAAATGATGGACTTGTCATTGCCTGAGATGGGAAAGACTAGAGAAGGAGTAAGTTCAGAGAAAAAAGACAGAAGTTTGGTTTTCAAGGATTCAGTTTGAGGTATCGATTAGACATACAAGTTGAGATTTAGAGTAAGCAGTTGTCTCAAGTGGGGAGAGAGGTCTGGGCTATAGATGGGAGACTGGGGCTTATCACATGGTAGACAGTATTTAAACCCATGAGCTCGAGGAGATCACCAAAGACATAAATGCAAATGAAAAAAAAGAGAATGTAGAAGAGAGAAGAGGAGAGGACATCCAAGAACTAAGCTGTGGGGTAACTCAACATTTAGAAATCAGGGAAATAAAGAAGGAAGGGCAAAGGAAACTGAACGCGACTAGCCAGTGGGTTGGCAAAAATAATCAGAATTGGTAAAATCCTGGAAGAGCAGTCATGAAAGTGTTTCAAAGAGTGGAAAGTGATCAACTATGCGATACTGTTAGTAGGTCAAAGATGAGGCCTTAGAATTGGCCATTAGGTTTTGGCAATGTGGAGGTCATTTGTGAGTTCAGCTGAAGTTGTTTCACTGGATGGGGAGTAGGGGAAGTGGGTAGGAGGTAGATGTGATTGTTGTGGATTAAAAGCAGAATAGGAAGAAACAAACTGGAGGGAGTATAGACAACTCTGGTTGAGAACACGGACTCAGGAGCTAGACTGCCTGAGTTTGAATGTGTTTCCCAAATGTGATACCTCAGGCATGTTATGTGTTCTCTGTACTTTGAGTTCTCCATCTACAAACTGGGGTGTACTTACCTCATAGGGTTGCTGTGTATGGATGACACATGTAAAATGCTTAGATTATATGCTCGCTAAGTGTTAGATAAAGCAATCCATACTGTCACTTCTCTTAATTCTTAAAAAGTTGGGGGTCCTTGGAAACAAGTTCTACTTTCACTTCTGGAGACTAAAATAATAAAAAATGTTATTTGAGAAACTGTGATGAAACTTCTGGAAATGTTGGTCTATTTTAACAGTGCTTTATGACAGACTTGCATTGAACCACCTCAAGGGTGTGTCACATTCCATTTTCCAGTTAGTCTAAGGTTCCAGTTTTACAAAGCATAGTCTAAGGATCCAGAGTATTTAATGCATTTAAGGTTTTCCAAGCACTAATATTCTTTAACTCTGAAAGATCCTAAAATTTTTCTTTTCTGATCACATTAAACTTCTGTGGTAGTTTATGTAAAGCACTTTGAAATCTACAATATTCAAAAGTGTTAAGGCACTGATATTTCCATGCTATAAAAACAGTTCAGTTCAACTGGCATTCTGTCAAACAGAAGTCTTTATCAACGAACACTTCTGCACTACAATAAAAATCCACATTTGTATAATGATCCTGAAGCATTTTATGACTGTGATTACTATACTTCTAATGTTGTGTATGTTTTATTATATCCCAGATCTTTCCCATTGGAAATCCAATCATGACATGGATAGCAATTATTAATCAAAGTATTTGATAAACCAGAATGTTTCATTCCCCAGTTAACATCGGATAGCACAAAATTTACTGTAAATGTGCTGTTCCTTTTCTATCTTGAGGATACCCATGTTGAATAATAAAAAATAATTACATAAAGAGAGCAGAAATGAGACTCTGATATACTCACTAGCCCCGTGGCCTAAGATAAGTCATTTAAGTTCTCTTGCTTCTGTTTCCTCATTTGTAAAAAAGGAGCAATGATATCCCTCATCACAGGACCATTGTGAAGCTTAAACAAGAAACTCCATGTGGAGCTTTTAGCAGAAAGCCTGGCACTAGATAAGTAAATGTTATCTGTATTTTGATCATCATCGGTATTATTGTTGCTATTGTGATTATTCTATGGTGAGGGCCTGATAAGTGAAGCCAAACCAAAGACTGAGTAATTCAAAGCTATCAAATATGCATTAGGTTGGCTTCACATTTTAATTAAGGCTTGAGTTAATATTAGAAATATAGAGTCACCATTGTCTTTGTGAGGAAGCCCCGATTAATTATAGAAGCTCAATAAACATACAGGGCGTGTGATATATTCATATGGATTTGTTCCACATAGATGGCTTTGGGGTGGAGCTGGAAAAACAAGCTTTGCTTCGATTTCTAAGCTGCCTGTAACAGCAACCGCAGCCACTCAGGGCTCTCACAGCCTCCTGAATGACTGCTCCCCCCGCCCCCTGCAAGTGACAGGGGGACAAATGGCTGCTGTCTCACCACACATCTCCTCTTCCCATCTCCTCCACCCTCCGCCAGCCCACCGGGCACGTGCCAACAATGAGCTGCCTGCCTCCCTGGGATGCTCAGCTCCATTAATAAGCCCTGGAAGGCTGGTAATTGGGGATTCGTGGAGCCTGCAGTCTTTCAATAAGCCAGGTTGTTATGGAAACCAAAGGGAGACCTTCATGTCCATATTATTGATCCTAAACAAAATAAAATAAAATAAAAGTGAGGAGTTGGAAAGGATTGTCTCAATCCATCCTCTCCCCTGCCCCGCCCCAGCCCCCACCATTTTATTTTAGAAGTTCACTACCAATTTGCACACATGAGAATTCACAACTCTTCTCTCTTCTGGTTTCCTTCTCAGCACTCCCCAACCCCTTTCTTAATAACAACTGAATGTTTTTTCACCTCTAGCAGAAAAATCAGCTGAGCAGAGTACCAAAGGCACACCAGAATAGACACTCTAAATCAAATTTAACACCATAGCATTAATGCTGTTTATCTGAGCCAAGAAAATCAGCAATGAATATCAATGTGCTTTCCGCACCATTAAAATAATAATAATTCAACAGGATTTTGTAAATGGCCCCAGAGTCTCCCGTGGCTCCTACTATGTATTGTCCTGTAGCAAGACCGCCAAGCCACCACCCAAGATGAGTTGCAGTGTGTGTTGAAAGCAGGGCCCAGCTCTCAAACCGTAGGAGGAAAGGGGGGCGGCATTTTCTTGGACTACTTTTAAAAATTAGCTGACAACCTTCTTACAATAAAAATCCAATTACTCCTTTTGGTTAATAAATTCAGGCCTGATGCAAAGAAGACACCTGACAGGGAGGCCTGGAGAGAACACTAAATGAATCCAGCCTGGAGGCTGCGGTGGACCCGGAATCGCCACCTCCGTCTCTACGTTGAAAAGACGAGGACACCATTGTTTCCTGATGAGCTTCCCATTTCATCCCAGCAGAGGGCACCAGTGTAATTCTGTTCCCAGCTGTGGAGGCTGCACGGCAGGCACGTCAGGCATCAGGCGTCACTCTCCGGAAAGAAACGACCTCAGGCAAACTGCATAGCAGTGCAATAGGAACAACTATTGTGATTGGGTCCTATTTTGAAGTTAATCCTACATCAATTTTGACTTTTTGGTCCTTCAGATATGACCAAAAACTCAGTCTAGAAGTACATAAAGTCACTTTAACAAATAAGCTGAAATAATATTAATAGTCTTTGAACTGAATTCATTAAGTGTGCATTGTGCTTTGTGTACGCTTCATAGAGACATCAGGGTCATTTTGGGAGCAAAAATAATATGGTGAAGTAAAAACTTTAACCACCTTCTATTTGCTGTTGGATCTGGATCAAGACTGAAAACTTCTGACCACTTCAAGGTCCAACATGCCCTACCTTCTCCTCACTGGCACAAACTACTACCGCTGGTATCCTCACCAGTGCTTCATCATAATGCTCACTTCTTTTCTTCAGACCCAATCCACTATCGTGGCCTCTGAATTCCTTTGCCACAACTACAGACTGCAGTTTGCAAGCAGTCACAAACTTATTTTGTTCTGTACTGGTCCTGAGTCTTTTTTGTTTCTGTTTTCTTTTAAAAGCCTTACTTTTCTCCCCATCCAGACTGTAACTTTCATGACAACAGATACTCACTTTTATAACCTACATCCCTCACAATGCCTGTGTGTAATTTATATGTATTAATAAGTACAAATTAGTTGAATGACAGTAGAATACAGTCCTTGAGACATCTGGGTTTATTTATCTCCTCTATTCTGATGTTAACTCATTGTGGGACTATGGCCAGATCATGCAACTGAATCCCAGAACATGCTTCATTGTTCATTAGAACACAGGCACACACAACTTCTCCTGGAGGTTGTTCGAGCATAGTGGATCATAATATTTTTGTGCAGTGGTCCCAGTAGAGTATCTGATGAAAGACAAGGTCATTTTGCCAAGAATATCATCCATATGTACATACAGTATAATATTTTGCAAATAATCTTAGGAGATTAAAGAACCCTCCTGAAGCCCATCCAGTTCCCAGGCTTAGGCAATTTTTAAGTTTCCTTTTAGGTCTAAGACTGTAGGATTGAAATCCAAGATGTGACAAGTTATGGCTGGTATCTACCTAGAAAGAGTGTGTTAGCTATTTTCCTTAAGGTATCCCAATGTTTTCTATTGAATCCCTAGATTGCAGTTTCTGAGGGACCAATTACATGAAGCCCAAATTAAACCCAACATCACTACCTGGTGGCCTTGGCTGACTTCCAGGCTCAATCATTACTGATAATGTAAGAACTTGGTAATGTTGCTGAGCTACAAGGTAGGCCAAATAGAATAGTCTCTGACTCCCAGAGGAGACTGCAAATCATTATGTGTCTCTCTTGCTGGCCATAAATCATGTCCTATTTGCACATTAATTTCCTTCATAAAACCAGGTGTAGTACCAAAGAAAAAAAAGTTTCCCAATAACCTCAGCTGAAAGGAACAGGAACAATGGTGACTTTCTATTAGGCACTTACTATGTGTTCAATAAAATACCATAATAGACACTTTTTATGCATGATCTATTTAATACTGACAACCACCAAGTTCAGCAATGAAGATATTTTATTTCACAATGACAAAGCTGATGTTGAGTTAATGGCATAGAGCTCGTTAGGGACTGGACCTTTGATTCAAACATAGATAGGTCTGATTCCAAGACCTCTCTGATATTTTTCCTGCACTGCAGGCCTCCAAGCAAGAGATTTGGCTAAATTCATGGTTGTTGCAATTTTGTCTATTGCTGCAGTATCCATTGGATAATATATTTGTCTTTTGTATTACTTTGAATACAAAATAATACTTTGAAATACTTTACTTTGGGTCACTGAGAAACCACTGTTCTCTTTATTTGCTGGATGAAATAATTTCTTCCACTATTCTACCCGTAAGAAGATGACAGATTATCCATGCTTTTACCATCTTCAATTTTAAGATTTGCCCAGAGGATCTTCATATGGGGAGAGGAGAGTATGAAGATGAGAAGTGATTATTTCAGATTATCAGAAAAAAACTAAGGCAAAATGATATTAATTGAGGACCTATTCTATACCTGATTCTTTAGATATGTTACATCATTAAATCCTCACCACAACTGTTTAAGGGTAATATTTTCATCTCCATCTTATAGATGAAGACATTGAAGGTTACACAAATCATTAAAACCATGCAGTGAGGAAGCTGGGGTTGAACTCAGAACTGTCCAGTTCCAAGACTGTTTCTCTATGAGGTGTTCAAAGTTAAAAATGTTTCCGAAACATGCCTTGTAATCTGAAACTTCGCATCGAAATACGCCTACAATTAAAATCGTGACATTTTCTTTTCCTCTCTGGAAGCAAGCAGAGACAACGTCTCTTGGTTTGTTGAGGCAGCACTGGCTAGGGAGTGAAGCTGCAGAAGGGCTCAGACAATGATGGGCAGGGGGTGGAGGGGGTCTCTCCTAGGGGAGCTGTGCCCCATCTGCCACTTAGATCTGCTCAAAGACAGAAAATCCATTTGCCAAGGAACCCTTTAGGGCCTGCTGTTTGTGAAGCCAAGAACAGAGAGCGCTAGTGCTGGAAGATCCTGTAAAACCATCTTCTTTTACCAGCAAGGAAGGTAAATTGGCCTTGGCCATGGCCAGAGAGCTTGTCAGAAACAGAGCTACAAGAAAACCATGGCCACCTCTTGGTACTCAGCTCAATCAGTGCCTTCCCCTGCTCTTCTGCGCCCCTCTAGTCCTGTTTCTTCCACGCCTCTTGCTTTCTCGCCTATTACCCCTTCTTTCTCTTTTCTACCCTCTATTCTTTCTCCACTTTGCCCTTGCTTATTCTTTCTGCCTCCCCTGATCGATTTCTGGTCCCCTTCTGCTTTTTTTCCTCCCACTTTTTTTCTCCATTTTCTATCCCATTACTCTTCCCTCTTCTCCCTTTTCTCTATAGGAAATGAAGACTTTCTATCCACATCCCCACCTTGTTCCTCCTAAGTGCCCATCTTCCTTTTTTACATTCTGACCAATTTTCCTTCTGAATCAAATACCCTCATTCAAACTCAGAGTGTCTGGATGCCTGGGAAATATTTAGAAATGGGTCATGGAAAAGAAGTTGCTAATGTACAAAATTCCAAAGAACTGGGCTGCAAGCAATAAAAATGGACACTTGCCTGAAAAACTCTTAGCTTTTCTTGTGGGACTTCAAATTTTAAAAATTAAATGGTTCTTTCCTTTTCAAGCTGTTTATGAAAAGAAATCTCTCCATAGCTGCAATCCATATTATTGGCCAGTCAGTGGATGTCTATTGAGAGCCTTCTATGTGCTGTGCTCTATTCTGAGCACTGGGCTACCACGCAGCCTTCAAGAAATGAAAAGTCTACTGAGAGGGAGAGAAACTGAGGACAACACAGATAAACACAGTCATCTTAGGCACTAAGAATGCCATGGAGAAAATAAATTGGGTAATGTGATATAACTGTTGGCACTGGTAGGGGTAGTGCTGTTCTGACCAAATGATCAGGGAAGTCTTCTCTGAGTAAGGGACATTCAAATGGAGACCTGAGTGCCAAGAGGCAAGGGCTAAGAGGTGACCATGGGAAGCTCAAGGGAGAAAGCGAGTGCAAAGGCCCTGGGACAGGAGTAAGCTGTATGCATTCAAGAGACCTCACGAAAGCTATCAGGGCTAGAGAATGGGGAAGAAGGGCAGAGTAGAAGGACATCTGATCAGAAAGCTAACACATGAAATCACATGAGGCCTCCTAGGCTGTGGAAATAAGTTAGATTGTATTCAGGTTACAAAAAACAGGCAAGCATTGGGAGGTTTTATGTGAGGCTTTGATATGGACAGGTATAAATTCATAGCTTTGTATGAGTGGTTTTTCAAGTAGTCCCCTTAAACCCTAAGCCTACAGTGAGCATGGCATCATGGGACTTATCCCTTTTACCCAGTTGAGTTGTGTCACTTGTGATGTTAATCAATGAAGAGGAATTGAGGATGTCAGTCCGTGGAGTTAAATAAGAATTGGCCCCATTGCCCATCCATGTTTCCCTTTGGGGCACTTGCTTCAACAGAGGCACCAACAGCTATCGTCCACTAGGGCTAAGGAGTGGGAGAAAGAAAGGCGACAGATTTTTCAGAATTTTTGAGAGTGATTTTGGCCTTTAACCTTCTAGAAATCTTATTTTTGTGGGTATTTCAAAATTGTATAGATAGAATTTTTTAAGTTGTATCCCATCAGAAGGAATGCATTATTTATACAATTATGTTGCACACTGTAGTAGAACTAAAAAACATTACTGCATTATTATCCTATTTTTTAAGTTAAAGACCCAGCACCCATGGATATAATAATTTTAATAATTTGGGGCCAGGTGCAGTGGCTTATGCCTATAATCCCAGCACTTTGGGAGGCCGAGGAGGGTGGATCACTTGAGGCCAGGAGTTTGAGACCTGGCGAAACCAACATGGCGAAACCCCGTCTCTACCAAAAATCCAAAAAATTAGCCGGGCATGGTGGCACATCCCTGTAATCCAAGCTACTCAGAAGGCTGAGGTAGGAAAATCAGTTGAACCCGGGAGGCGGAGGTTGCGGTGAGCCAAGATTGCGCCACTGCACTCCAGTCTGGGTGATAGAGTGAGATTCCATCTCAAAAATAAATAAATAAATAATAAAATAATTTGGTTAGTAACCCTGGGTGAGTCATTCAAATTCCACTTGTTTATGATTTATACTACAAGTCAAATTTTAGAATTTGAGCAGTATCTGTTTATAAAATAAACAATTCAAGCTAAGTACAGAGTGGGTGCCTGCCTGAAAAGATGAGTTTTGAATTATGTTGAGTTTTAATCTTGCCAAGATTGAAGACCTTTTGAATTTGGCCTTAAGCTTAAAACAGTAATTTTTAATTATTATTAGTTAAAATGTCAAATCGAAGTTTAACCAAGATCAAGAAATAGTTTGGTAGAGGTGTAGGGAATTGTGAGATAGGACCCCAATCCTTGCTAACCTGGCCTCTGCAAAACAACCCCAATTCCCAGAAACTACTGCTGAGATGCTGCTCCATGGAACTCCAGGCTCCAGCAACACAGCTCAAAGTTCACTGATTGAGAATTCTAGAAAATAAATTTTCTTCGGGACTACTATTTGTAAAATATCTTTCAGAGAATAAATTCTGCATGGTTTTAATACCAATGGAACTAAAATTAAATGGAACAGTGTTTAGTTACCTAAAACCATGTTTAGAAGTTACTCAGACCAGTCCTATCTGCGACTAAACAATAGGACTGTAATATGAATCAATTTTCTGTTGACCTTATAAGTAATACATGTAATCTACTATATCATCAATATGGGTGCAGTTATCCATACTCATTGTAAAGATCAGCTTACAGTACAGTAAATGAGATCGACTGGCACTATTTTGTTTCTGTCCACATGTAGACAATAAGTAGCTGAGAAATTTCTTAAATGTGCATTTTTCAAACTGTACTTCAGGGCTCAGAAATGATCCACTTAGAGGGTAGGGATAGATGCAAAAAAAAAAAAAAAAAGGGATTTCTGGGCATTTTCAGTCATCTCCACGTTCCCCTATCATTCTCAACCAAAGCAGCTCTGCTTTGGGGTTTAGCGTATATATTTTAAACTCATTTGAGCAAATAGTGCCTAGGCTAACAATTTTGAAAATGTCTGCCTTCAGCAATTACTCATCTGATTTTACCTCTGTGAAGGCATTGTTTCACAATGTTCCTCCTAGCACTAAAAGCATCTTTCTCACTAAAAATTAGTATGAGGGAAGGAAATAGTCAACTCTTCCTCTGCATTAAATGTGAAATGGTTGTAAATCAATCTGAACCCTGAAATCGTCTCTGAAAAACCAGCTGAGAAGAACTATTGCCTCCATCAACATGTCTATTTTTAAATTTTCCTTCTTTTCTCATGAAAGAACATAATAATTTTCAAACTATGTTAGTCATGAGAAAGAGGTTGTAAGAAAATTCTAAAATTTAATATTTTGGGTTCCAAGATTTGAGAATTTTATATCTGATGATTACTTTTAACTCATGTTTAAAGTTCCTAAGTATCCATTTTATTATAACCTCATAAATGTAATAAATTATGCACTTTCCTTTAAAAAAGATAAAAAGCCTTTTAATGCATTAAAAAGATACAGCTCAGATCAAATTTTGAGGACAATGTACGAATTCCTTCAGTAGCAATTGTTTTTCTAATTGAACACAAGAATACCAATCCTAAACTTTACTTTTTTTCCTTAACCTTTAACAAATGTACAGTGCTCAACAGAAAAGACTGAATGGTGAAAATACTTCTCATGCGATCACATATATATGTATATAACTATGTGGTTTTACAAATGGATATTTATATGTTTTTATACTGATACATTATTTGGAAGTTGATAATTACTATTCCTAATATTTTAGAATTATCAAAATAAAAATCAAATTGCTAAAATATAATTATTTGGGGTATGCTGGAGCTGACTAACATTGGCTGCTGAGAGCAAGATATTAGCACCTCTTCCCAACTGCTTATTTGGAAATAACATATTGGTAGCCTGAAATCAGCTAGGATGGGAGTATTTATACCATAGAAATTGGCAAAAACTACAAATCAAAGCTTTTAGAGTTTTGTTTAATTTTTTGGAGAGCCAGTTTACCAGCACGCCACTGCAGATATCTCATAAAATCATAATGAATGGTTTACACCTTGGTGGCAAGAAAAATAAAACTAACATATCTTCCAATAGGGGCTAGGTTCTCCTATGAATCTATTATAATTAAACCACCAGTATCAAAAGAAGAGGAAGGAGGAAATAAAAAATCTTCCACCACTGGTTTTCCTTCTAAAAGGATTTGATTACACCAATGGGGAGAATGCTGAAACCACATTACTGAACTCTGTGCTTTCTTAGCCCTTTAAACTGGAATAGAATGTCACAAAGTGGGGCACTTTCTGTCTTTTTACCAGATACATGAAGGTGACTTTAAGTTGCAGTTTTTGTGTGGGGAAGAATCCTTTCAGCCTCCCACGGCAATGTCCCTCATGGTCTGTAATCTGAATAGCCCACAGGCTGTAGACAAATTATGTTTGCACTAAGGAGTGGGAAAGCCTGTTTACTGGTCTGTATCTCAGCACTGTTGGTTTGGGAACACATTAACAATTCACCCTATAGTGGAGCAACAGCAGGTTCAGTAGACTCTTACACACCTTGCAAAGATTACTTAATTGTGTCAGATGAGGAAAAGAAGCCAAGGAACCTGGCAGATCATTTCTTCCCTGGGTGTTCCTGTCACACACTGGCAAGGGCCACCCACAGGTCATTCATGTGGTTGGAGTGAAATTAATCACCTGCTTTCAGTAGGAAGCAGCCTTGACTTCCTCTAGTTCTCAATATGTTTCTGAATATAATGCAAAACGCTCACACTGGTCTATGAAGCCCTAAATGGTTTGAATTCTGGCAACCTCAGGGATGACATGGGCCTGAGTAACAATGGAACTTTCCAGTGAGCTTCTGTATTCATTTTCCTGGGTCAGTTTAGGATTTTCTCTACAGCATAATATTATTCATTCAAATTATTGTTATAATGCAATAATAAACAACAGGAAATGCAATAATAAACAACACAGACATGAAGCTACTTTTTCCACTGAAGGTTAAAAAGCTGCTGCAAAATTATGACCTGAATCAATTTATTTATATGTGTGTGTTAATTTGACTGAAAGGTGGTTTCTGAAGTTTTTAAATAAATGATATCCCTTTTCATTGGATGTATTTTATCCTTTAAGATTTGGCTGAGGCAACCTCTACACCAAGAACTCGTCCTGGATAACGTTCCCCAAACCAGGGTTTTAATTTTTAGGCACTATAAATTTCATCTTAGATAACTCTAGTCCCAACTCCTAGCTCTCCCCAACCCACTGTAGGTTCACAAACATGCCCTGATTACATGACCAGCCGAGAAAGGACCATTACTCTTCCCACACACCCTCAGAGAGACGAGGGGTGTTCCTGGAGTCATGGAGTCATTCTCTACTTCTTTTGGGCCCGAAGGGTGAAGAAAATGTGGAACTTACCATTCTTCCAGATTTTCCCTACAGTCTAAATTCTTGGGCAGTCCTTTCCCTACACATTGAACGTGAGTGTATACATATGTGCCTGGAAATTGGCAGAAGGGTATACTACAGGCATGGATACAGTACTTAAACATATCTAAATTATATTCTTCACTTTGTCACATACCATAGAAGAGAACATTTTTTCCAAGGCTACAGAAATGTTCATCTCCACTTTATCTGAGAGACACACACATTCATCATGCCCCAGTAAGGAGGGACCATTTTAGGTAAATGGCTTCTTGTTTCTATTCCAAATTCCAAAAGATTCTACTAACTCATACTGGAAAAACAAAATAAAACAGGGTAGCCTTCAAAAGTTATTTCACGTGTATGTGCCACCAGGATAGAACATTTATGTTGAGTATGATTTACAAAGAAAGGCAAAAAGCCTTCCTAGAATACTTTCTTCCCCTGAAGATATGTTAAGAACTACAATTTCCCTTACAAGTAGAGGGGTGTGAGATGATCAACCTGAAATATTTTAATTCTCATAATCCTCTAATTTGTGATTTGGAGATTACAAATTAGTGTGAAGATTGCTGAGTAATCACATCTAACTTGTATATCTTCCATAATACCTTTTCTCAGGACATTCGATAGCCCAATTCAGACACTTAGGCCTGTTAGCCAATTTCACTAATGGTCAAAGATCCAACTACTGTGAAAGTAGAGTTAAAAAAAAAATAAAGAATTGGAAGAGGCTTGTATTAGCTTATCCATATAATACTTTATGTTTTAATGACAGTCTACTGACAAAATTTTAAAAAGCTTATCAGATGTCTATCAGATGTATCCATTGCTCTACATAAGCATTTTATTAACCCTTGAAGCTGTTTAATTACTTTAATGAAATAAAAGCATATAGAAATACACTGATAGTGAATTAAGTGTAAGATGGAAGTGAAACTGCTGATAGCAAATGATGGCTGTCTATAGGCTATAGCCACTGTAGCTATTACAGCTACAGTTTTCCATCCAGAGACAGGGTTAGGAGGATTATAAATCAGGAGTCCAGTCATATCAGAAAACATCATTTTCAACTCTTTATATTCAATCTCAAGTGTAAGATGGGATTACAAACCTCTACTGAGATATTCTTGCTGTCTTCTGGGTCTCTAGTCTAATAACAAACTTTCTCAGAATTGACTCTTCCTAGATTCTTTGCCCCTCTATCTAAACTTCTCTACTATCAACCCCATCCCTTAAGCCCATTATCTAATAGTTAAGAAAATAAAGGACTATGGAAAAGTGAGGATGGTTGGCTAAGAAGCCATATGTCCCTCACTTCAAAGATGCCTCCCTGGTCTACCATTGCAAGATTGTCGCGCATGTGTGTGTGTGCGTGTGTGTTTGTGTGCACATGTATGTAGAGAAAAATGAAAAATATTTTATGAATGTGTATGAATATCTGAATAATAGTCTATATTTTAAGAAATATTAATTTTTAGTTCCAAATATAGTTTCACAACTTTAAAATTGGGGGAGGAACATGTCTTTCTGTTTTTCAGCTTCTTTTATGAGGTGATAGTAACAATTGAATATAAGCTATGAAAGAATGAATGAATGGCCTCAATAATTTGAGTCCTGTGACTCTGTAACACATTCCTTCATCTTGTCTTTTTTCTACTTACTCTTTTTAACTAAAGAGTTAATGAAAGGGCCAGGCGCAGTGGCTCCCACCTGTAATCCCAGCGAGGCCTAGGCAGGCAGATCACCTGAGGTCAGGAGTTAGAGACCAGCCTGGCCAATATGGCAAAATCCCGTCTCTACTAAAAACACAAAAATTAGCTGGGCATGGTGGCAGGCGCCTGTAATCCCAGCTAGCAGAGAGGCTGAGGCAGGAGAATCACTAGAACCCAGGAGACAGAGGTTACAGTGAGCCAAGATCGTGCCACTGTACTCCAGCCTGGGCAACAGAGCGAGACTCTGTCTCAAAAAAAAAAAAAAAAAAAAAAAAAAAGTTAATGATTGCTCTCTAATTTGTCTCTTCTATTAAATTCTTTAATATTTTAGTTATAAAGGTACCAGATCCTTTGGAAATGCTCTTGCAAAGGCGGGTAGACCTAAACAAGAATATAAAAATGATACCAATTCTGATAAGCTAAACTTAGGGTAGCAATTGCCTACAATAAATAAAATGACTTTCATCTGATTAAGATACTAAAATTTCAATTTTTAATTTTCAGATCCTCCCGGAATAACTGATGTATTTGATGGAGTCAGTAATACACCTGTTAAGAACAATCAATTTCAACTGATCTTTATAGCTCTCTCAGGTCTAATAAAACAGTACTTGGAGTGTTTTTGAAATAAGAATCTAAGACTCAGAACTAGTTTAATATCCCCAATAATTCTGGGGTGATAGGGGCTGTGAGGGAATTATGATCAGGAATTTTGGTAGTTACTAGATACCCATCTGTAAATGCTATCCCTAATAATTCCCAGACAAGAGTCTGGAGTATCCAATAATCCAAAGAAGAGAGATATTCTTACATTATAACACATTGCAGGGGTCCTTAGACATTTCTCTTTGTTTCTTTCAGAATATCACTTGGATAAGTGTCAGCATTCAGCATGTGACCTCTCAGACTCTCAGGGTTAGGCTTCTAGTTCAACATTGCTAGCTGTCAACAATGATTAAGTGCCATAGTCTCTCTAAAGCTAAGATTTCTCCTTGTAAAAAGGAAAGGGAAAATTACACTATTACATGACTACCACAGAGTGGTTATGATGATTAAATGGAACAATCCCCACATAGCATTCAGCACAGTGCCTGGCAGTTAATAAACGCTCATCAAGTGCCACCTATTATTAGACTTTTATATTTTAACTCTTAAAAGAAAACCTTAAAAACTAACTATCGTAGTCCCTTTTCCCGAGGATGACACAAATGAGGTCCAGAGAAGCAATAACTCTCCTAAAATCTCTCATCTTGTTGGTAGAAATATTGAGACTAGAACCCTGGTCTCTCTATTTCGGTTCAAAGATCTTTTCCCCTCATTATATTACAGGGCAGGTAGGACAGAGAATGTCCTAGTAAGGTCCTTGTTGGTATTTCCCAATAGCATCAGATCCTCACAACAGCTAAGAAAAAAAGAAAATGAAGAACCTGAGATAAAGCATAACACCTTAATAGAGAGAAAGAACTATAGGGCTACAGTTAAGGTGAGGATTTAGAGTTCTATCAGTTTGACCCTTGTTTTGTCACTGGTTGTATGTGTGGCCAGAATACCCATTTACTTTGTCCCTATTCTTGGAATACAAAAATAGAAAGAAAAATATTATCAAATGACATTGGGCTGTTGTCAAGAAAAGCCAATAAAAATGATTACTCTAGCAATATGAAAGTGCTCCATGAAAGCTTAATAATCAACAGTATTTAAGAGGTATACCACTGAGTATCTGACAGGGTGCCACGTTTTATAAACAGCATTTATGGACTTCCACAACCAAAATTTTCATTCTTTGTGAGCTGTGTATAAATTCAGGAAGTGGTTGAAACCACATTTCAAATCAAAACTGCTCATGAGGCACCCTGCCAAATAAGTGTAAATATCCTTAGAAAATCTCACATCTAACACACAGCTTGGTAGAAGTGGACCTATCTTTTGGAAAGATGAAGAATAGATGGTTACCTTGGACCTTAGGGAAACTATTGTTCTGGGAAACATAAACAATTTTTAATCCAGAAATATGAGCTGGGTGTTTCATTTTCTTACAAATAATTATCATTCTAGAAATTATAAATTTTGCTTCTATTCTCTTTGTTAATCATTTGAGTATCAGGACACACATTCTATAAAACATTTTTATAGTAAGTAGTAGACTGCATCTTGGCCCCCGAAGCACTGCTTCATTCATATTTTGTCCAAAGTGCATTGGTAGAGAGAATACCCCATACCAATTGCAGAATTTAATTGAGATTATAAATATGATTGTTTTCAATGTCATCCCCTGATTTTCATACTACCCCCACTACCAAGTAAGAATTCATTAAGGTCAAAAGACCATATCTTGTTTTTGTTTTGTTTTGTTTTGGTTTTTCTGAGACAGGGTCTCACTCTGTCACCCAGGTTGGAGTGCAGTGGCACACAATCATGGCTCACCGCAGCCTTGATCTCCTGGGCTCTGGTGATCTTCCTGCCTTAGCCTCCAGAGTAGCTTGGACCACACCACCACACTCTGCTAATTTTTTCTATCATCTGTAGAGATGGGGTCTCCTTCTGTTGCCCAGGCTGGTCTCAAACTCCTGGACTCAAGTCCTCCTGCCTCAGTCTCCCAAAGTACTAGGATTATAGGCATGAGCCACTGCATGAGGCCAAAGGATCATATCTTACTCATCTTGGTGACCCGAATACCTAGCACAGAAGAAAGTTAATATAAAGAGAAGGGAAAAAGAAAGGAAGAATAGAATAAAAGGAGAGAGAATGGGAGGGAAGGAGGGAGGAAGGAAGGATAAAAAAGAGGAGGAAGAGAGGTAGGGAGACACTCAGTTAATTTTTCTATTCAGGGAATGGAAAAAGGAAATTCCTCCCTCTTTTCTTGATCGTTACTGATGGCATCAATTTGCAAGATGTACTGAGACCATGAAAATACAATGCAGCCAAGATCAACATACAGAACATCTGAAGTCACTCAGAACTCCACTTCCAACTAGCATCAGTCAAGGACCCTGTGGCAGTCACCCAATCAATATCACTGATTGATAGCCTTCTGGATAGGTTACCTTGGTAGTACCACATTACTGAATATGACCACAGTAGAGTCCTCTACTGGGGAAAATCAATAGGCTACCATGGAGAAGAGGAGATGTAACAGAGAATTCCTTCACTGAGAGCCAGTGAGCACAGTGACACTGCTCAGCAGGAGACCTCAAGGACATAATCATTAAAGGGGGCTTGAAAGTTCTCTACTCATGGCTGAATGGGGCAGTGTCCCACAGATGTTTTAAATCCTCCTCTCCCTCTAAAGGAATCATTATCAGAGGTGCACTGAAATGTTTTGGTTCAAGGAACATAAAGAGCCGGGTAGGCAGAGTGGCAAGGTAGGGCGAGGGGGACATACTTGGAGAATTTAAAACAATGACAATAATCAACCAACTTCAAAGACCAAAATACAAATGACATCCCCCCATAATAAACAGGTTGGTAGTAAGTAGTAAAAGAAGTAAAATAAATAACATTTATAATTCCTGCAACGTTTCCATAGGTATTAAAGTAATAATCATATCTGATCTAAAATTTTTAAGCCTGATACTGACAGAAATTATTTTCTTGGATTCTCTCTTTGTACCTATTTTGCCCCTTACCCTATTGCACCCTCTTAGATTGTCTGTTCATGCCCCTCCAGGCAGCTGTAGAATCCTAAAGTAACCCATGGTAGCCACACATTTCCAAACAGTACAGCCCAATGGAAAATGCTGCTACTTTAACCCAGGTTAAAATGAAATACAGTGGAAGAAAGAGGAAATGCAGTACAGGGCACCTGGGAATTTGGACCTGATATGATGTGATAGATATCCTTGTCACCTCTACCTTCTGTAAGCCCATGAGATTCATCACAGCGGGGTAATTTGTGCTTGTCACATAGAGCAGGCAAGGCTAATAGATACCTCAATCCAGAAAGAAACGACAGGCAGCATTTCTGAATCTAACCAAGAGGACAATACCTACCCAACTCTAAGAAACAATGTAAATTGCCCTTTGTGATTACCTTCAAGTTGAACTTCACCTATTTTTTTCAATCACCTTTGAATGCACACGATAAAGTCTGATTAATTAAGATATTTTTCAGTCAGAATCTGTAACATTTAGGGCAGAGAAGAGTGCTGTTTGCTTTCACTGGCCAGACATATTTTTAATCAAATAAATGAACAGAATAAGCAAATATGCAAGAGAAATATATAAATGAGTGAAGAAATTATTATCTATAATTTAAATTTCATCAATTTATATTCACTATTTGACATTTGTTGACAACTTACTACATAAAATATTTCATTAATTCATTTGGAGTTATCATAACCTGAAAAATAATAAAACTTAATTTCTTTTAAAATATATATTAGACTTCTTACTGATTCAAGAAATCCTTCTATCAACCCAAATCATAAGCATATACCTAAAATCACATCATGTCTCTGTTTCTCACAACTTTAGAAATCCCAGCTAAAAAATATGGTCTGTGCCATGTTAGATCTGTTCTGTATTTAAAAGCACGATTAATTTCTAAGATTTATGAAAATGACACATTACATAACTTGTCTATATGCAAAGTGATTTCCAGACATTATATCTGAGGCCCAAAGCTTAAATCTAAAGAAAAGTAGCTAAGTTTTGCTTTGCTGAGTAAATTAAAACTCACACCCCACTTTTTATCACATGCCTTACCTTTTCCAGGGAAAAATTCCCATCTTCTAAACCTCAATGTCTGGCCCCTGGGACAGTTGTGTGGTTAGAATAAAGATTCAAAATGAAAAGAAGCATACGATTTATCCAGAGCTGGAATATGCTAGTAACAATGTTAATTAGTATTATCTGGCATCTTATTCACAGAAATTTAGGGATAAGATGAAAGAAGTATAGACCTAAAATATCTAGAATACCACCTACCATATTGTAGTATCTGATTTTGGAGAAATGTATATCAACGTAAATGTCCAATCATTACTTTCTCAATCTGATGGTCAGATATCAAAACATTTCTCAGACCATTCCCATGGAATAGTTTTTCTCCCAAGGAGCACACTGTGGTTCAGTCCGTATTTGGACTGTTGGATGACAAACATCATTGGTTAAACCAAGGCGCTTCCAAAGGAGTAAACCCAATCTTTTAAATGGACACAGAAGAAACTTTATCTTTGAGGATCTTTGGGGATGGAAAGTATTTATGGGTCATATTAGACTAGAGAAAGATCATGGAAACTGTTGGCCTCCTTTACCACTGTGGATGTGTTGGGGGTGAGGGAAGGATCTAGTCTCCAGGGACAAAGCTCTGTTGAATTTATCTTGCTCTGGGAATATTCCATTTCAATTCTGCACAATTGAGCAGTAATAGTGAAAACACTCCAACTTTCAAGTTACAGTTCCAAACTGAAGAGAATCCAGTACCTTTTTGTAATCATAGGAACCCTCAATTATTTATGCATATTGTAGAAAGTTGTGTCTTCAATAATAAAATGATTATTTATGTTTGACTTCACAACATATTCTGTGTTTGGGGTTTTTCTTTTGTTTTTGGCAACATCGACAGACTTATTTTCCCAATTATGTTTGACCCCAATTAATGTTACAATTAACATTCTCTCAGCATACCCACATATACACACACCACTCACCAACTGATGGTGGAGAGAATGCCCAGAAACATAATGTGAGATAGGGAAGGGTGGTCTGAGATTATACTTTTGCTGCCAGCAATTCACACACTAGATAATCTGGATCAAGAAGAGGATGGCTGTATTTATACCAGGCATTTTCCAGAGCCAAATAATCACATTAGCTAATTCCCATCCATAAAATATATGTAGCCTCAGTAATTACTTATTAAACTAAGTCTATCAGCACACAGAATACTTTTTTAAAGCAGATTTATCTAGTTTGACTGCATATGTCTATCCAATTAAGATAATTGTCAGATCTTTCTAGTACTGGCTGCTACATAGACCTGCCTGAGTCCTCTCTCAGGCATGGAGATATTTGGGAATGTAACCTTAGCTCTTAGTCCTGCCACTTTGGGAAATTAAGCACAGCTTCCCTTGATTTCTGGAAAACACCTTCTAGACTTTTTCCTCTCCCTCGATGACCCAGGTGGCCTGGCCTTCCGAATAGCAACTCCCCTCCCCATCCACCCACTGCATCTGACCCTCGCGGTTGCTCACCTATGTTCTCTTCGGCTTGGCTGCTCTCCCCAGTCTCCGTTGGAGGCTGGGCTGTTGCCTTGGCAGCAGCATCCTCTGCAGCAGGGGTGGTGGCAGCAGCAGCAGTGACAGCAGCAGGCACATCGGCTTGTTTAGGCTCCTCCTTGGCTGGGGCATCTTCGGCCTTGGAGGACGGCGAGTTATCAGTGGAAGCTTTAGTGGCACTTTCTGTCTCAGCTGAGCCGGCCTTCTCCTCTGAGGATGCAGGAGCCTGGGGGGCTGCCTGCTCTGTGGCAGCATCACCCTCTCCCTTCTTCTCCTCGGAAGGAGTTTCTCCCGCTTTGCCGGGTTCATCAGGCTTGGAGCCAGTGGCTGGGGCTGCCTCGGTAGCAGTGGTGCCTTCTCCCTTCTTCTCCACCCCATCGGCAACAGGGGCTTCATCCTTCTTATTTGCGTCAGCCTCAGCAGCTTGAGCATCATCCTTCTTCTCTCCTTTGAGCTTTTTCCTCGTTATGTGTCCACGGAAGCTAGCCTGAATTTTGGTTGCGGCCTTATGAGCTTTATCTTCTGGTTTGATACCATCTTGTTCGATCTTTTGGTCCTCATCATTTTTTTCAACCTTTGTGGAGAAAAAAGGGGAAAAAAAGGAGAGGGCTCCAGTGATGTTCTTCTCCTTTAAATCTCAGCATTCAACAAATATTTATTAAGTGATTTATTTTGTGCCAGGCACTGTTTGTGGAGTTAAGAATTCAACAGTACTCTGGAAGTTCAAGTCAAGCCTCATCTTTCTCCCACAGTATTGTATGGGAAAAGTAATGTCCTTTGGACCTTCCAGAATCACTGGCAACTATTTTTTTTTTTTTTTTTGAGTTAGAGTCTCAGTCTGTCACCCAGGCTGGAGTGCAATGGCGTGATCTTGGCTCACCACAACCTCCACCTCCCAGGTTCAAGCAATCATCCTGCCTCGACCTCCCAAATAGCTGGGATTACAGGAATGTGCCACCACACCCGACTAAGTTTTGTATTTTGTAGAGACAGGGTTTCACCACATTGGCCAAGCTGGTCTCAAACTCCTGACCTCAGGTGATCCACCCACCTCTGCCTCCCAAAGTGCTAGAATTACAGGTGTGAGCCACCGCAACCGGCCACTGGCATTATTGTCTACGTATTTCCTTTCCCCAGCTCAATGTTGCTCCACGTCAAACTTAAACCAGCCTCTTTTTTAGATGTACTTTGACAACTCAAATCACATTTACAGGCTGGGTACAGTGGTTCACACTTGTAATCCAAGCACCTTGAGAAGTGAAGGCAGGAGGAACTTGAGCCCAGGAGTTCGAGACCATCCCTGGCAACATAGTGAGACCCCATCTCTACAAAGCTGGGTGTGGTGGCATGCACCAGTGGTCCTGGCTACTCAGGAGGCTGAGGCAGGAGGCTCACTTGAGCCTACAAGGTAGAGGCTGCGTGAGCTGTTGTTGTGTCATGGCACTTAAGCCTCGGTAACAGAGTAAGACCCTGTCTCAAAAAGCAAACAAACCAGAAACAAAAACAAAACACGAATCACATTCACCCCAGGTTTTTATCAAAGAGCTCTGAAAGATACAGGGTTTTCAGGGTTTTTGAGAAGGACTTTGTATAAAACTTCATGGTTTAAAAAAATATTATGCAAAAGTCTACTTTCCCCCCAAGTTTTAAGCCTGATAAGGAAATTAATAAATTCAAGACAAACAGTATAGTAAAAGTTTAAACCATAAATCCCATCAGGATTTTATGTAAAATGTAAATGAGTTCCAGGTCTTTAAGGGATTTGTTCAGAATGTGACAACTTACAATGCTGGTCACAAAATAACATCTAACTTTCTCTTGCGTGTGGTCCAACATTAATAATAAACATACCAAACCTTCAAAATCTGAATAAAAAAAGACCATTATTCCTGAATTTTAAAAAATGATGGGAAACACTGTTTCTCCTTTTGAAAAAGCAACATATATTCACTAAATCACAATTCCTTATTCCCAAAGCAATTGGGAACCTAAAATGTGTTCATATTATCATCAATAGAGCCATCTTAGTACTAAAGACAAGATACTAGCATATAGAATTTTACCTTTTGATGGCAACATTTGTAGCTTAATATATGCTGCAAATGACTATTTTCCACATGAAAATTAAATCAGAGGATAGGAACAGCAGGTATGGTCATAGAAAGAATCGTGGAGGCAAGTACACAAAATTCTATACAGTTCTATTGTTTACCATGGTGCCCCAACATGCCTACTGACAGTCTCCATTCTTAAATTTCTTTAACTTTCGAGCATTGAACTTTTGTTCACTTTTGTGAACACTGTTCTAGCAGAAACAACAACAAAGAACAGCACAGCAACTTTCCCTCAAAAGACCACTAATAAAAGAGTGTTTATCATGTAACATGTTCGGAGCCTGTTCTCAATCTCGGATTGGCCTTGACCTTTGCTCCAGTTTAGGAGGTAAGCTAATACAGAACAACTCAGGACAAGTTTTCCACCTGTCAAACCAGCTCTGCCCCACTGACCCAGCTCCTGCTAATCATGATGTGGGACTGTTAGACATTCTTTGGACAAGCATACAGACCTGTTGCTGCATAGGATCATCAACATACCAGTGGATACACAAAAGTATTTTTGAAAATGAGCTACATGTAAGAGTAAAAGCAGGTTTGATAATTTTCTCAGTCAAATTCAAGTCAACTTTTCTTTCTTCCTTAGTTAACCATCCACGAAGATTAAAGGAATAAGTGAAAAGCACTTTGGAGAGGCTCGTCCTGCTCCCTCCTCCACTACTCAGTTCTCTGATGTACTATCACCTTCTCGCTACCCTGCTGCTCTTGATGACTCCTACTGGGACGAGCACAGCCCAATCTGAGACACGGGAGCAGCTGTCCCTGCCAGGAGCTCTCTGCTCAGAGATGGAAGCATAACCCTGTAAAATTAACAGTTGTGAATGGAGCATGGAGCCAAGATGTTGAGAATTTATTTTACTCTATCTTGAGTTTTCTGAATGAAGCACCATCTTGTATGTTAGGACACCTGCACTTGGGTATTGATGCCAACTGGTTCTTTAATGCAAATACTGTTCTTTGTGAAAGTAGACAAGTCAATTGTTTCAGAAGGGGCAGGCGTCCACAACAGGCTCTCTAGTGACTCAAGAAAGCTAAAATTTTAGAGCTCTGTCTTTTCTTTATGAACATAAGGCATAGGGGGATGAAACTCTTGAAAAGCTGGAAATCACAAAGAGAAGGAAGCTGAGAGTCTACATGATATAAAGAAAGAAACTACATGGATAAAGAAAGGGCTCTCAATTTTCTCTCTCCTTCCTCTTTCTCTCTCTCTCTCTCAATTTTTTAAAGCATCTGCAACTCTGATTTTCTAAAAAATCAGAATTTAAGCTTCTGAACACAGAATCTATGTTAGAATGACTTTTTAGAAAGACTAGACTAGG
>NC_045435.1:31778304-31811832 GCF_002776525.5 Piliocolobus tephrosceles | reverse complement strand
TGACAAGATTGTGAGACAAACCTCACCTAAACAACCCAGAAGTATAAGACATTCAAGGGAAGCAACATTGTTGCTCTGGTCTTCTTTTCCTTTGGGGAAAGGAGGAATGGACAACTTAAGATTTATTCTAAAATGTCCAAACGTTTGCATTCAATATGTTACAAAAGAGCTCTAGGCAAAAATCCATGAATGGCTAACTTTCAGAACTAAAAATAACATTATCCATTCATCTGGGATACCTCAATGCATTTCACTTTTCCCAGTTATCATAGGAATGCCTCAACCTTCCAAGCAAATTAAAACTTGGCCCTGTATCTACTTCTGCTAGCTATAAATAGTACTATTATAATACTTAAATTTTTAAAAAACAGGATTGAATTTTAAATGTATTACAAATCATGGATGTATACAAATTCTTCTTTCTGAGAACATCTTTAGTAAACCAAAATATAATCCATTTGATCAAGCAAAGTTATTTTTGAGAACAAACTTGAAAGGCCGGAGATATCCTAAGCAATATTTTTTTAAACATCCTGTAGTTTTCATGCCTATCAGAATCTTGTACAGCCTGTAAAGGAACCAGAATAAAGTGCTGATAAATATAAATTAAATCTAGGAAGTACCTACTTATGGCTCACTCTATTTTTTTTATTAATAATTTATTGAGGTGAAATTCACATAACAAAATTTCACTCTATTTTTAAGCATCATTGATACCATGGCAATTGACTTTAGGGAAAATGTGCAAGTATTAAAGTAGTTCACAGTGGAGCTTCTGTACTTTCTTTAAACCTAGACAAAGATCAAAAACACAGCAAAATATCCCTTATGGAGGAGAGAGAGGACGGTGGGCCAGTTCTATAGATGGAATGTCACTGCAGGTTTCGATGCAGGTGTAAGGAAGAAAGTGTCCTTTAAAAAGATGAAAAGGCACAGCGGGCATACACTGGATCCCTCAACATGAAGTCTGGTTTGAAGACCTAACTAAGGGATGAGGGGAATGGGGAGCAGGATGTACAGAGAAGCAATGAAACTGTAAAAGGAAACAAAATGTCTCATATTGGAAACTGTGATAGAAATGTTAACTTTTCAAATAAGAGCTGGTGATCAAAAGCTGGGTCTTCAATCCACTTTAATCTATTATTTATTCATCATGTACGACCCACCTGCTTCCAAAATAATATGAGGTTGTATCTTCATCATAGTATAAAGCATTATCAGAGTAGAACTCAGTTTCCACTCTGAAAAGTTATGTTTTATTTTATTTTATATATCTATAACCCTATTATGTCCCACAAAGACATAGAAGAGGCAAATAACATATTGCAATTTATGTCTTCAAACAGAAAAAAAAGTCAGCCTTTGAGAAATACCTTGCCTGTTTTACTTACAGCTGAATGCCCAGTTTCTAGAATGGTGCCTGGCACAAAGTAGATGCTCAATTAATATTTGTTGGATGAATCCAAAATCTGAGCATCTCTATTAGTGCCATTTCAAAAAGATGATGATAGGTGAAGAAATCTGGATTCGATTTTGTCAATTTTGTTAAAATCCTTCACTTCTCAGTGGTGGAATTCAAGATCATCTGACTACAACAGGTATATGATTCCCCAATTATAGAAATTAGTAAGCAGAGGTTTAACAAGGAGAGAAATAGCAAAACTGTAGAAATGCCATAGATCATAATAATAAACAAGCACTTGAAAATAATAATACATCTAAGATAAAGACAACTGATTTATATTTATCTATTGACTTGTTAGAGTCATATCAATAAAACTATTTTTCGTGTATGTGTGTGTACGTTTTCTTTCATTTTAGACAGGGTCTCTCTCTCTGTCACCTAGACTGGAGTGCAGTGGCACCATCTCAGATGACTGCTGCAGCTTCGACCTCCCAAGCTCAAGCAATCCTTCCACTTCAGTCTCTCAAGGAGCTGGGACTACAGGCATGTGCCACCATGCCCAGCTAATTTTTGTATTTTTTGTAAAGATGGACAACATTTCACCATGTTGCCCAGGCTGGTCTCAAACTCCTGGACTCAAGCCATCTTCCTGCCTCAGCGTCCCAAAGTGCTGGGATTACAGTGTGAGGCACTGCTCCCTGCTTATATGCTTTTTCACTAGCAAAACTGGTGAAAATGGCTGGGTGCAGTGGCTCATGCCCATAATCTCAGCACTTTGGGAGGCTAAGGCGGGCAGATCACCTGAGGTTGGGAATTTGAGACCAGCCTGACCAACATGGAGAAACTCTGTCTCTATTAAACATACAAAATTAGCCAGGTGTGGTGGCGGGCTCCTGTAATCCCAGCTACTCGGGAGGCTGAGGCAGGAGAATTGCTTGAACCCAGGAGGTAGAGGTTGCTATGAGCTGAGATCACGCCATTGCTTTCCAGCCTCGGCAACAAGAGTGAAACTCTGTCTCAAATAAATAAATAAAATTGATGAAAATATTCATGGGAGATTGCTGGAGAATCTCTGCTCCCCTCTATTTACATTTAATCTGTGTATTGCTCTCCAAGGCTTAAGGGGAGTGGGCTGGGAATAACTAGTCCCTTAGTTATTCAAGAAAGGAAGTCTCCTTCCTTAAACTGGGATTGGAAGAGCCCAGTGTTGCGACGAGGCACATTAATCATGCTGGTCATATACCGAGGCACAAGCCAGACAGAGTAACTTGACTAAACTCGTCTAGAAAACTTTGGGGTATAGCAGACATAGGTATAAGTCACCTAACTGAATCAAGGGTCAAAATCACTGAGACTCAGGAAAATACCTACGGGAAGTCAGCCCCGGGAGGAAGCAGCTCCACTCTTGAGCAGTGGGAGCAAACCCTCTAATGAACACTGCCCATTGCAGAAGCACATGTTGACTCCCTCAAGAAATGACAGAAGGGCTGGCAAAGTGAGGGGGACACTAGACTCTGCTCTCAGAGAGGTTGCTATGCCTTTAGCAGCCACTGTGAGCTAGAAACAAAAGGGTGGAACTCCCCACCACTCAGGCAAAAAGGCTATCACAGACCAGTCCATGAGAGGGACTGTGAGGCCTCTTCTGCTAGCAACTAAAGACAGAAGAAGAGCTGCAGGAAGCCAATGCATCAAGAAAAAGACAGAAAAGCAGTCTACCAGCAGACAAACTCCTGTACTACCACCAGCGGCAAGTCTTTCCCAGTTGAGAGACCCCAAGAGCAAAGCACATGCCAAGCTCCTGAAAATGGTCAGAGCTCACCAGCAGGAAGAGAGCCCCAGAGCCCAGGGAACTTAGCATAAAACAATCTTCCTTCCAGGTAAGACACTGTGAAGTGTCTTTTGTTGGACACTCAAAAATGTGAGATGCAATAAGATCAATAAGATGAGTATTTACTTAAATTACTATAGTCTTCCTACTATAACAAATAATGATTGTTCATCTATTTTTTCTTAATTAAACCCCCTTCACAAGTTACAGTCTGAGTCAGTAGGTACTGGGACATTTTGTTCAATGAACAAATGAGTGAGAGACTTTTCTCACCCACTCTACCACACACCCTTCCTCAAATATTGTCACTCTTGGTCCACTTCTCTGTCTTTTCCCTCTTAGTTCTTATGATCATCTGCCATATGTTTTTATTTTATTACTAACTGAATCTTTCCTTGGACTATAAACAATCTGAGAGCAGAACTTTATCTGGTTTTTACAATCTTCTAAGCTTCAGTGGCTAAAATACTGCTGGCACATAGTTGATACTAAAAAAAAAAAGTTATTTTTAGTTGCTGCATGACCACATGCCACACTGTGTTGGAGCTCAGAGAGTGTAAATGGGCAGCACTCAGCTCACTGGCTGGGTGTTCTCGCTCCAGGTTACTAATGCTGGAGCCCTCATCAAGCCTCTCCAGCTGTCATTTTCCTTTCTCTTCTTACATTTATAAGTGCACAGTATATACATTTAGAATTTCAATTCAATCCTTATCATGATCATGTGAGGAACACATCACTGTGCCTGTTTTATAATCAACACAGATGAGGAACCAGGAAGGAGCCCAGTGCCATCCAGCTTCTGAATGACAAAGCCCACGCTTAGTCCTCCTCCTATAAAAGTCAATATTCCCTGGTGCTTAAGAGCATGGGCTGTGGAGTTAGACATGTGTAAGTTTAAATTCCTGCTCTGCCAGTTACTTGGTAGATCCTGACCTTGGGCAAGTCAGTTTTAGGTTCCTCATCCGTAGGCTGGGGGAATAACAAAACTATCCCATTGGGCTGATAAGAGAATCAAATGAGTTAATGTACATAAAGCACCCAGCACAGTCCCTGACACTTTGTACATACTCAGAAAGGGGTGGCTGCTACCATTATTCTCATCATAATTATTGCCATCACCATTATTCTCTCAGATGTAGAAATTTCTACATCATCATGACACTAAGTTAAGGCATGTTGATGAGATAAATATCAGAGGAGATTTGGTCATGAGACTGTATTCATCTTGATGGTTGTAGGTATCGTCACTCGGAGAGTGGAAAAGCTGTTTCTTAACTCTACAGTGCTACTGAGCTATCTATTCTCAAAGAGATAAGCAGAAAACCATGTAAAATGTGCCACAATACTCAACTCTGTTCTTTCTTATCTTGGGAAGGGGGAAGATCTGTTTACATTGTCAAAGTTAAATCACAGTCCCACTCCACTATCACCTGACACACACCAACTGATTCCTTCTCAGTCTTCTCTAACTTATCCATCCCCCAAATCTTCACCTAGTGTAGCAGCTTGATGATAGAAATTCACTGAAACTAGAAATCTCTTCATTCCCAAAATATGTCCCCTTCACCTGACATCCCCCAACCACACACACACACACACACACACACACACACAAACTCATTTAGCCACTATTTCATATACAGCATCTATCCCATTGATCCAACTATAGCCCTCACACATCTAGTAAAACAATTGCCTCTGCAGGTTCTGAGAGCTACTCTATGTGCTTATGTGTGGTAATACTCAAGCCTGATAAAAGTTATAAACGAAGATGCCAGACATTTTGTAGGGGACTAGCTTAGGAACATCTGGTACTGAGGATCATTATAATTTGAAATTGCCAAGCCAAGTATATCCAATGCACCCCCATTGGATAGTTAGTAAAGCCTGAATATTATGTACCTCATATCTAGTAAGGATACACAAATGTGTCAGAATGCACGCTAAAAGTCTGGTGGGAGATAGAAAGAATTTAAGACCCCATTTGCCAAAGGCTGTGGTGGGGGGAAATGACAGTGGTTTAAATTTAAGCACTATAGGTTATGAAGTACTTTCAACTTAAAATGGTTCCTCTGAGAACTATAATGAAGAAGGCTAAACAAGTGTGCCATCCCCTTTAATAAAATAAGGAAACACAGATTGTGGAAAGCCTCACAATTAGTAGAATGGGTCTTAAACTTAGCCCTCCATTCTCTTACATTTTAAGGAAGCTAATAGAAAATTCAATCTCAAGAATTCAACACTAAATACTTGAAAAGTATTATTGAATAAGTAGCAACCCTAATATCAGCTCTAGGACTACTTGAAGCAGTTTTAATGAGCAAAATTGGTCTATATTTCAGATATTCTGAAGGGGGTGGCTCCAGAATCTCTGCGTAGGAGGCATTAGGGGAAAGAACACATTTGCAAGTGAGGGCTGAGTGATTTTTCTTAAAACTGTACTTGTACAGCAAGCATACTGCTTTTTGAAGTATACCTATTTATTTGAGGGAGGCCCATGGGATGATTTTGCAAGGACAGTGCTATCTATCAGCAGCAATTTGTACACACCTTAACATTCTATAATAATCACCAGGTGAGTGATTATCCTTGTAGAACAGTATTTGAGAAATCTAAAAAAAGAGTAATACATTTCTACATTTTCCCCTGATTCTAGAAGGTATGTTGTTATATTCTTCCACTTGTAGAAGAAAATAACTGAATGCCTTTTTTTCGGGACTGGGGTGGAAGCAGATCGTATCAGGTACAAGGCATGTGATTTGAGCATGCATAGACTTCCATTTTAATTAGATTTCTGTCCCCAAGCTGTTGGACAGTTTAAGGAAAAATACGCAGTCCTCTAGAAAAATCTTTATTAATTTTGGATCTAAGTTTGTTCTTGTTGCTTATGTTGCTGTTGTCCTTGTTCTTATTTTCTTGACACCCTCTTCATTTTTGGCACTGAATTCTCTCTCGATGATCAGTCATTGACACTCATTGATTACTTGTTACCTGGCATGGTTTTGGGGTCCAAAGATCAGAGTTCGAATCCTGGCTCATTCATTGCTTAAATATATGACCTGGGATAAATTACTTAATTTCTCTAAATTTCAGTTTTCTCATCCCCATATTAGAATCCTAGTACCTATTGTGCAGAATTTTTTTGAGGCTGAAAGAAAATAGTATTTGTAAAATGCGGGGAAGAAGATAATACAAGTGAAGTAAAAATTGCTACTTTCTGGAGACTGGGGAGTGAGTGAATTATATGGTAAATATTTTATAGTTTTTATATATTTTATAGTAAATATTTTATAGTTTGCTTTTATAGCTCCATAGAGGGATGTTTCAGTGATATGCACACTTAAAAAAATAATAAATGCCTCCCACCAACACATATAAAAAAGTGACCTTTAAAAGTAATGACATAAAATACCCTAATATGCTTAGAGAACATAACAATAACAAATTTTAAAATTATATGTCAAGCACACTTCTAAGCACTTTTATATGATACAGACACACTCCTAAACATATTTATAACATATAGTTTGTAGATTAACTAACTCAATTCTAAGAACAAAACTATGCAATGGGTACTATTATCTTATAAATGAAAAGACTAAGTAGAAGGACATTAGTTAAGTAATTAAGTAATTTGCTTAAAGTCATACAGCTAGTAAGTGTCAGAGCCAGGGTTTGAACCTAAAATACTTGCATAGGTTACATGTGAGGTAAAATTACCCTGGAAAGCCAGAAAGTCAAGAAGCCAAGCGAATGAGGACTAGGTCGATCTGCACTCTGAAGGTTTTTCCTCAAGTCTCCCAGGCGAGGTAAAAAGTGGAGTGCAGGGTGGGACAATTCAGAGCAGGACTTTGTCATCGTCAGTGTCTGCCAATGCTGGCCTAGTTCACTGTCTAAAAGACTAGGCTGCAGAGCTGTCACTCCAATTTTATCTTCCTGTTTTGAGATCTCTTTACAACAGAAAAGTAGAAATAAATTTTTTAAACAAGGGCTGAGGTGTTATGACCTCGTCATCTAGGTGATGCTGTGACTCATTTTCCTTGTGAAGATTTTGACAGGGAAAATTCACACTTGAGATGTTGAAAACATCCCAGAGACCAGGTTCCCTTTTAATTCTGAAAGCAAGAGAGAAAAATATCAGAGAGCAAGGAAAGCAATACTGGGAGAAGAGGGAGGGAGAGGGCATCAGGTCAGGAACTACGGCTATTTAATAAAAATGAGAAAAGCAAATGAATGGACTAGAATCAGAATTATGCATTCTTATCAGAAGGAAGGGGTTGAGCAGGTGGTAAAGAGAAGGTTCTGCAATTTATTCCTGAGTGTGAGGATTTAAATTCAGCCTGAGTTCCTGAATTAAACATTGCTTTTTACTTGAACCAACTATTCCTGTTCCTTTTTTCACAATCGTAGTGAGGTATATAAGGAAATCCATGTAGAGCTGTTTCATGCATGGCATACAAATTGCTCTGAATCGAATGATACTCAAAAAGTATCATATAAATAATATGGTTGTGGGGAAAATGTTGTATATGTTCGATGACTGTGTAGTTCATGGTACAAAGCACTAGCACACCTCCCACTTTGTGGTTCTACAGGGAGAAACACCGAACCCTTTGGAGCCATCAAAGAAAGAAAATTCCCTTTTATTTGGTTTGGAAAGCAGGCAAGCAAATTTTACAACTCCTGAATTAATTCACATGAATCTGCATTCAGTGATTAATAATAATCTAATATTTGAATGAAAGAATTTGGCTAAATTGGGTAAAAATAGGGAGATACTGTCTAATTCTGCGGTCTTGAGGTCAACGAAAATAACTTTCTACTTGATATATACACTACTATGAGATGTGCCATCACCCTCTCATAAGTGACGTCACATAGCCCAAAGGGATGTACAGAGCACCAAATTAGTGAAACTCCAACAACAGGGAACTTTACAGATGTGTTGCTGCATGAAAAGTCCTGGAGACTCTGCTGAGTTCAAGAGGTGATGTCACCACTCTTACTGGGATTCTGATTTACTCATCAGAAACCAAGGATTCCCCATATTACTGTATCAGCTTAGAATTATACCCAAGACTAGGAAAGTTGATTCCCAGAAAAATCCAGTAGTCAACTCTCCCTGTGGTTCGCAATTTGACAGTTCCTAGGTAGAAAATTCCCTAATTTCTCCCCAAGCCAAATTTGCAATTCAAAGTTGTATCAAAGCCCAGTAAGCTGAACAAACCAAAGGGGCCTGATACCTCTGCAGCCTCTGGTAAATGAGTATGCATCTGTGTGACTATGCCATGATATGGAAGCACCCAAGAAACATACAACAGAAGGTTTAAGTCACTGCAGAGAATCAAGGCAATAACAGGTAGCTGGTGGCAATGGTGCAGTGGGTATGCAGGGAGGACCTAGACAAAGATTCTCCTTTTACCAAATGTCAGAAATTCTACCTAGGAGTACTGTTCTCATATTTTAAGGTTTAAAACTGACAAGAAAAGCTAACACTATAACATTCACTCTAAGAAGCTCTCCTCCTTAGTCTGTCTTCCACTCTGTGCAACATATTTTATCAGAGTAAGCTAAAATAGAATTGTGGTTTCATTACAATATGCCTCTCCCTTCCCCCCAACCCCCACCAAAAACAAACTTTAGACATTCCCATTGCTTATCAAGCTAAGAAGATAT
Source organism: Piliocolobus tephrosceles (assembly GCF_002776525.5). NCBI lineage: Eukaryota > Metazoa > Chordata > Mammalia > Primates > Cercopithecidae > Piliocolobus > Piliocolobus tephrosceles. Next base: position 31,802,923 of record NC_045435.1, on the reverse strand, counting down.
TCATTGCTTTGGCATTTGAGAAATTCATGAAATGGTCCCAATCTGCCCTTGCCACTTCTCTTGTGAGCACGCTCTGTGGTTTGCAATTTGACAGCTCCTAGGTGAAAAAAAAAAAAAAAAAAAAAAAAGCCCTAGTTTCTCCCCAAGCCAAACTTGCAATTCGAAGTCATATCAAAGCCCAGTGGGCTTGACAAACCAAAGCCAAGTCAAACCACCCTTCCAAAGCAGGCAAGCTGCAGAAAACCGAGAAATGGGTGACGCTGAAGTTTGCCTGCCTTAGAAGAACCTCTGCCCAGTTATATCTTAGTGGCTTGCTCAACTCAGATGCTGCACAAAGGCACTTAGAGCTAAATCTAGACATCACGTGCAGAAGTGCAGGACAGAAGAGAGTGTTGAAAAAAAAAGCACAAAAAACTTGCTGGGTTCCAGTGGAAGGGCCAGGCCGGTGAGCTAGCAGCATGCCAGCTGCACTCCCAGCTGCAAGGGAGTGCAATAAGCTGCAGCTGGGAGGACACTTGTGGAGAGAAAAAGAGTTTTTTTTAACCATCTGAGTTCAGTAAATTGCTTATGTGTGAAAGAAACATTTTGTGGAACCAAGTTAAATGGTGCTAAGTCACTAGACAAAGGCTCGCACCCTCCAGCTCAAGACTCCTGTCTCTAGGGACTATTTCTAACAATATCTCAGATCTGGATGAAGACAAGGCAGTGAAAGGTATCCAGATTAGCTAAGGGAGCACAGTGACCTGGCAACAGAAACAAAAAGGGCTTCTTAAATCCCCAGGGCTGTTCCCTCAGCAAGAAGGAAAGGCAAGGAGGAAAGATGCTGTCTACAGCCTAGCCGTTCCACATGTGGACCAGCAACATCTGCACCACTAAGGGCAGTCTGCGCTGGCAATGCAGACTGTCGCCGCGCCCAGGCCCACTGAACCAAGATCTGCATTTTAATAAATCTTTTGCACATTCAAAAATGAAATACACTGGCCCACAACACTCAGACTAAACACACCCATTCTGAGAAATCCACAGTTCTTTTTGAACATCTCTCTAAATGAAAAGTTTCAGACAGTTTCAGAGGTGCCTCTATTATAAAATTCAGAGAAATAATTAACAGCAAGAAATAATTAGCAGCAAGGAGGCCAGGCCTGACATATCCCAACCTGACTCCAACTTTATGAAAGTCTCTTCACTTCTCTGGGCCTGTTTCTTTGTCTGTACATTAAGGGAGTTGACTAGGAGATTTAAGACAGACATTCAAAGTGTAAGTCTGAATTGTGTGCAGATGTATATATGTTCCATTTCCCTACTTCCCTAGAAAAGAAACATCTAAGAAGTTATCTGTGATCTTATTCTGGTATCTGGAATGGACAGTGTCTCCCCCATACTTTGGCCTGTATTGTCACTTATTTTCTAAAATTTTACATATATATGTGAAATTACATATATATAAGTAATTATATGTATCTAATTACTGGAAATTTTGGAATATGTATACAACATGAGGATCACCAAACTGAGAGAGCACAAAACTTCTCCGCTGGCCAGCCTCCCATGCGGCAAGACCCTTGACTCTACACAGTTCAGATGACTTGACCCACATGCTTTTATGAACTGCTAAATAAACCACCTCAACAGGAAAGCAGACACCTTTCTTTAGGCACCTAATTCCTACACTCTCAGAACGCAGTAACAATCCCTTCATGATTCAGCAAAAAGCTAAACATTCCCCCAAGCTTCTGCGATGAAAAAGTGAAAGATTCTAAAGAAATGCCTTCCTTCACAAATTTTAAAGCCAAGTTTTCAGCTGTATTGAAAATCTGAATGGAACTCACTGTCCTAGTTGCGGGGGAGGGGGCTACTAAAAATAAACAAATAAGATATGCGAATCACTGTTATCCTCTACCACAGTTGGCTTCAACCTATTTAAAAAGAAAAAGAGGTCAGTAAACTGAGAGGGAAGGTTCTAACCCTCATGAGCTTCCTACACTCATCACTGGCAGATGCAGTACTGTCTCTCCACTGCTCCTCTACACTCGTTGGTCTCAGTTGTTCAGTCATCAGCTTTTAGGGATGGCGACCCATTCTAACGCTAAGAAGCTTGCTGCCTGACACCTTGCCCCTCTTCCCTTTTCTCTCTCTCTCTCTCTAATGTGTTATTTTAATTTTTGGCTCCCCTTTCATGTGGACCTGAAGCCACTTACAGCCTGTGACAAAGCCCATCACATCGTGGTGTTCAGTGTTCATTCACATTATTGAATGAATGAACAAATGCATGCTGGTGCCATGTGTTTCCAAGCGAAGAGGAAATCTCACACCAAGTCTAAATTTGGCCACGTCTACAATCATTTCACTTCTTTCCACCTGTTTCATTTACCCTCTTCCCCTGAAAAAGAAACTTATGTGTAATTGTCTGTAGAACCTACATTTCATAGTGAGAAATGGAAAGGTCAAACGAAAAAGCTTAGAAAACTTTTCAAAAATTGTAATAATCATGAAGGGCCATTGTTTTCCAAGTGAAGTCTCTGACCTTGACTCCTTAGCTGTTTTTCTTTCCTGTGCTGTCTTCTAAAGACAGGGTAGTTTCCAAAGGTCCTCTTTTGCTGACAAAGAAACCTTCCTGCCGGCCGCTCTTCCTCTCACCTGGCCCTGCTAGAGAAAGAGGCGCAAACAGCCCGAGGAATGCTAAAGTGCTTTCTGCCGCCTCCAAGCAAGGAAAAACTGGGCGGGACGAGAAGGTTACTTCCAAATGACCCAGCTTTCTCTCCTCTTCCCCACCCGCTGCTTAACCTTGGCTGACCCAGGGCTGCTCAGTCCGCGGAAGCCGGCTGCAGTTGCTGGTGCGGGTGGGAGGTGAAGGCCAGCGGGCCAAGAAGGGCGAAGGAGAGAGCCCGGTGCATCGCCCCTGGGTGCCCTCCTCCCGTGGAGAGACCTGGGGCTCTGGGCTGACGCTTTTGTTCTCCAAGAAGCAATTACCTCCCAAACAAGAGATTGTGGAGATTCGTTAAAATGAAAGCGAACTCCCGGGTGTTCGGGGAGCAAGAGGCCTCCCCGGAGTTCTGCAGAGTTGGAGGAGGGGCCTCGCGCACGGCGAGCGCCCGGTGGCTGCCTCTGGGGGTCGCTCCGGGCAGTGGGCGGAGGCCGCGCCACGCCCTGCGGTCCCCAGGGTCTCTGCGGCCGAGGCCACGCCCGCAGCACTGCCCTGAGCCCGCGCGGCGGGGGCGCTGAGAGCCGCTGACTGACGGCAGCCGGGGAGAAACAAAGAGATGAGATCACACTGCTGAGCGGCCGAGGGAACGCCTAAAGAAGGCAGAAAATGAGACCCGAAGAGGGGCTCATGGAGTCAGAACGCAGAAGGCGGGGCAGGAAGGCCAAGGCAGAGAAACGAAGCCCTGACTTGGAGAAGGGAAACCAGACAGTTTGTAAGTCCAAGAGTAAGAAGCAAAGTGGGGAGAAGGAAGACAAGCCAGAATCAGCCCTACTTAGGAAAAAAAAAAAAATAGTTTGCTTCAATCCTGTCCTCTCCTCTGCTGCCCGTCACGTTGTTCTCTAAACTCCCACGATTTGTGTCAGTTCTTTAAATCGTATTTTGTTTTGAGTCTGGGTCTAAGGATGGGCTTCAGAGTATCCCTGAAGTAGTATGCAGTATATTTGGTTTATATGATTATTTCAGTGTTGAATGTTCATAGCTTTTCTATATGTCGAAGGTATGTAATGCCCTCAAGAAGTTTAACTGTTACTAGGCCACACCATTACGGAAAAGAAAAAACAAATAGAAAACACCTAACATGGAAATGTTACCACGGATGAGGAATTTAGTAATACTTTGTCTCTTTGGTTAATCAGATTAATACCTGTCATCTAATCAAAATAAACGTTTTTGGCTGGGTGCGGTGGCTCACGTCTGTAATCCCAGAACTTTGGGAGGCGGAGATGGGGAGGGTTGCTTGAGCTCAGGAGTTCGAGACTAACTTGGACAACATAAGGCAATTGTGTCTACAAAATATATTATTATGTATATTATATGTTATAAATATATATGTATATATAAATATATATATAAAAGCCAGGTGTGGTGTTGCACACCTGTGGTTCCATCTACTCAGGAGGCTGACAGGTTGGAGGATCCCTTGAACCCAGAGGTCAACGCACTCCAGCCTGGGTGACGGAGTGGAGACCCTGTCTCAAAAAACAGACAAGCAAAGATAAACATTTTGAAGGCAAGAGGCCAAAGGCAAATACGTTTTTATTTAAGGGAAGACTGAAGATTGGATTATGAAAGACCAAGGGGTAGGGAAGAGCAGCCTGCCAGGTGCTGCCCTGAGGTATGGGCTGGATGGTAGAGAAAAAGAACTCCTGGGCCTTTCTTTTGGTTTTGCCTGGGGCTCCTTGAGGTAAGTCATCAAAGGAGCAAGGCCAAATCTCATTGCGTAAGATTATTTACTAGAAATCTAAGACTAATTTGTTCTAGGGCCATACTTGTACCCAATAGCTTCTCACCCAACTGTAAGTTGATTGAGGGCAGTGACCTTATCTAGTTTGTCATTTTAACAGCAGCTCCTAGCATAGTCCGTGGGACTTAGTAGATACTGAAAAAATATTTGTGAAAGAAATTAATGAATTAATAAGTGAAAGACAGTCTTCTCCCCACCTCCGCATAAACTGATCAACACCCAAGAGGCCCTGGATCAGTTTCACCATCTGGTGGTAACTATGAGTAGTTGACACACTCTCACCCAGTGTTCCTTTCTTCGGCCTGTGGGTGAGCACACACCCAAGCAGTCTTTTTCCTTAAACCCAAGCAGCTCACCTCTCCTACACTTCCACTTTAGCTCATCACCTGCTCACATAAGCCACTCATTTCCTCTTTTATTCTCTCTTTATCTGTTTTATCTTTGCCCTTTCCCCACATGGTGTTTCTTCCAACCTTTGCCCATCATGAGAAATCATTTTATCCATACCTCTTTTCATTTATCTTGAGAATCTCATTCTGACACAAAAGTAACTAATACAAAAGAGTTTTGCTATAATTTTCATTCTCAGTACTGTTGAGGGGGGCTAGCACAATACTTGTAGACTAGAAAAGGGAAATTATATATACACACAAATATGTGTGTATATAGTTTTTTATATATTTGCATTTTAATGAAGTTATATATGAAGAAATGGTTCTATTACACTCCAAAGCCCAGTAACATTATTTTCTTCTATGTTTCCATTACAAACACATAGAATTTCAGTTACATTTTGGATCATTCTGTCTGGAAATTTTAGGATATTTCTATGGGGAAAGTGTTTTATGTTTCAAGTTTAACAATTTATTTTTAAAATACAATCCATTTTTTACTAGGAAATTGCTTGTTTTTCTAAGAAACTAAGGAGCTGTTCCACTGATACACTTTTACTTTCTGAGAACGATGGAAAGATAACATTACTATTATTACAAAATCAAAGTTTAGGTAGATTACATAATTTTCTCCCAACCAGATTTCAGATTAGCAGAAAAAGTCCTCTTTTACCTAGATCAGGGGTTCCCCACTCTCAGTATACATATTTACACCAAAGAGGCTTGTTTAAATCCGATTCATAGGTTCAACTTTCAGAGATGCTGATTGAGGGAGCCTGATATAAAGAGCCCAAACTGTATTTTAGTAAATGTACTAGTGGGCTGCATCTATGGTCCTTAGACCTGAACCGCAGTCCTGTTTGGAAACAGCTTCCTTGATTTTATTTCAAACAGTTCAGAATTTTCTATTTCTACCCTATTACCTCTTTACTTTCAAGTCAAGTGGATACCCAGCAGCCGCTATCCCACACAAATGACCAAGAAACGCTATTCTAAATTCCAGCATACACAGTCCCACTGAACATAAGACACAAGGCCTAGAAGAGACCATCACACCATGTCATTTCATAGCCATTGAAACTGACACCAAGAGAGTGAGTCAGTAGAGCCCCAGATAGATCTGGGGCTACCCTCATCACCTCCTGTGTTTTTGTTTAAGTCCCCAGGGCATGGAGTATGAGAAGGCTGAATTTTGGACAAAGTAGATAACTGAATTAGATCATTAGTGTCAAAGGCATGCTTTGGACTAAGGCATGTGGCAGGTCTCAATTTATTAACCTTCCATCCCAGGCCTGAAAAATCCAGATTAGCAGACTAGACTGTTCCTGTTGTATTTCAGTCATTCTAACATGCCTTGGTCCTCCTGGGTAGTTCGTGTGGAATTATAAAAGCATAGCTTGAAAAAACTAGATTATGCTTTTCTGTCCCAGAAGCAAAATTCCCCAGTTTTGCATAATGTCATTAAATATTATAATATTCAGTGTAAATGCAAATTAACTTTCAGTGTTTTATCACATTTACTAAGTTATGAAATACATACTGGTCTTATGCAAAGTTTTGGTACATGTGAAGGTACTGATAGCCCAGTTCAGGAGAAATCCCATCCTTTAGGCAGACACTAGATCCCTGTATATAATATTCTGCACATATTTGACATAATTTAAGAGAATTATACAGAGAGAAGATAGTGAAGCTTATAGTGATATGCATATTTGCAATAACAGACGTGTTCAATAGCTATTCTAATACAATAAACGGACATTAGTGTTATGTTTTAATTTTTAGGGATAATACTGATTACCATATAGTCACATAAATATATATTCTGGGGAAAAGCAAGTATCTACAACAAAATAAATTCATTAGTAGAAAGGATTTCATCTAATTCTTGTGTGCAAGGTAACATTGGCTTTTTAAATAAGGAACCATTGACTCTAGTTTCGGGAACTCTGATCCCTGCCAGACCCTTCAGCGATGAGTTTAGAAATATTCTGGTGTTCACAGATCGAGAATTTGACCACCTTGATGCAACCTGACCTCACTAAAGTTTAGTTCATATCTAAGTTACACAGATCTCAGAGGTGTGTGGGGCATGAGAAGTTTCCTAATCCTTCCCTCTACTCAATACATATTTCTTTCCTGGAAAACTTTATAATCGAAGATTTGTTACTACTTTCTTTAGATGTGGAGATTTGCCCAATATCAATAGAAATTTTTACATATACCAAACCATCTGAATCATTTCCTAGGTGTCTCTGGACTTCCCTGCTAGATGCCACCCCATGAATTTCCATATTCTTTAAATGTCACCTCACTCAGCAATAGACACTAATGAGACCTCTGCACAGAATGTTAACAGCTGCACTGTACTGTGTACATTTCTGGAAAATGGACTTGGTATTATTTTCCCCCAAGAAACCACCAATTTACACATCTGTTCTTTGCAGCAGTGGATATAATTATCATGATGCTGTTTATAGGAACGTGACCCTCTGAAGGGGCACTGGCTAAACATCTGTAAACAGGGATAAACATACTGTGTTTCTTCTTTCTCAAGCAATTTGAGTAATTTTTGCTGGAGGGGAAAAAAAGCCATCTTTTGTCCAGCCAACATTTGGCAGGATTCGCCTTTCTGAAAGTGTGACTGTGTGTGATTCGTTATGCCCCAGGAAGGCGGATTTACTGAAGCACTCTTTTGACTCAGGAACATAGTGTTCAATTAAAACAGGGCTTTAAAAAAAAAAAAGTCTGCTGAGAGAGGTGAGCTGAAGTAGCATTGGGTCTGCTCATCTTCTCCTCAGATCTTCCTGGGATGAGCTGGGCTCTTCGGTAAGAACCATTTGTATTTTCTAAGTATCTTTCTCCAGAGAAGAACTTTTCAGATAAACTCTCCTCCTTTGCTGTTTCATCTACTGGATAAGTGGAAAGTATGTGACTTGCTTAAGTTTATATTGAAATTGAATAGAATAGTCAATATTTGAATCACTTGGTATTTCATTCTGAGCACCAGGCAATTCTGTTTTATACATATTGTGGCCAACTGATAAAGTGAAAACAATTGAAATATGGATGTATTTTTTATACCACAGCAGAAAACTTCAAATCTGTGAGAGTCAACTGAGTTGAATTTTTCAGCCTTAAAAAAGGCAAAATCATCCTATCACGGAAGGAAAGCATAAAAGCCTATAGACAGTGGATTTGATGTTGGGGGAGTGGGAAGGGGAGATGTGGAGACCAGTATTTCCTCCCTACTCTTGATCCACATGTTGTAGAAAATGTTCATTAGGGCTCAATTTTTTTTTTTTTTAATTTCATATGTTAAGTATCTGAAAAGTGATACATGAATCTGTCTTTCATAGGAAAATTCATTAAACATGACCAAGGCAAAGTGTTATTTTTAATATAATAGGAATATCTGCATTTGGATGGAATTACTCAAACTCTAGGGCCTGTGCAGAGTGGGGACTTCAGAGATAAGGCCCAGAGGCAAGATTAGAAAACCTAACATACAACCAGGATTACGAAGCAGGTGGCAAGTCTCTAAACAAGGGATTTGAACCAGATGGTCAAGTCTTTTTCAACTCATTAATTCTAAGAATCTATAAACTTAGTCTTGGGAGAAATAAAAGTTTAGGAGGCAGAGGTTACTCTTGGTGAAATAGTGGTATTTCATTCTGCCACACAAAGTGGAGGCAGACACCATTCTTCAAAAACTTTTTCTAGTCTCCTTTGACATTGGAAAAATTACCCTTTTGTTTATTTTATTTTATTTTTAAGACAGAGTCTCACTCTGTCACCCAGGCTGGAGTGCAGTGGCAAGATCTCAACTCACCGCAACCTCCGCCTCCTAGGTTCAAGCGATTCTTGTGCTTCAGCCTCCCGAGTAGCTGGGATTACAGGCATGCACCACCACACCCAGCTAATTTTTTTGTAATTTTAGTAGAGACAGGGTTTCACCATGTTGGCCAAGCTGGTCTTGAACTCCTGACTTCAAGTCATCTGCCCCCCTCAGCCTCCCAAAGTGCTGGGATTACAGGTATGAGCCACCGCACCCAGCCCAGTACCTCATATTTTGGGTAAAAAGACAAAACTTTATATGCCCTGTTGTCAGTATTCTCCCAGATGAGGTATAGAAACCCAGTCTTGAAGTTTTAGCTCAGTCTTACCTCTCATTTGAGTGTCTGCTTAGTCTAACCTAACTACATCCTTCAACTTGCCTTATAATTTCTTTGGCTGGTAACTTCCTCTTTCAGAAGTTCTGAATAGCAGAACACATTCAGCTGCAGGGGTGTATAAAATTGTACAGAATCCACTGTTAATAAGTTATAGAAATTCTCCTGTCAGTACATTTAGTAGCTACTATTTGTCTCAAGATGGTGGTCTGAATCAAAATTACACTTCATATCTATTCATTTTCATCAAAATCTGTCAAGCCTTTCAAAAATTACCACAGTGAGAAGTATATGGAAGATACTAGGAACTTAGCTGAGACGTCTTAATAAAAATAATTTATTGAACACTGCATAGGAGGCTGGGTGCAGAGGCTCATGCCTGTAATCCCAGTGCTTTGTGAGGCTAGGGTGGGAGGATCACTTGAGCTTAGGAGTTTGAGACCAGCCTGGGCAAGAGCGAGAGCCTGTCTCTGCAAAAAAGTTTGTAAACATTATCTGGGCATGGTGGCACATGCCTGCAGTCCCAGTCACTCGGGAAGCTGAAGTGGGAGAATTGCTTGATCCCAGAAGTTGAGGCTACAGTGAGTTATGATGGTGCCACCACTGCACTTAAGCCTGGACAACAGAGCAAGACTCTGTCACACACACACATACACACAAAAGAGTGCTGGATAAGAATCATCAGGAATACAGAAATACAGAGATGTAGAAAATACAATTCTTTTGCTCAAAATAATTACTGTTTACGTATGGTAACAACAAATGAAAGAATTCAATAAATAATACAAAAGATAATATCTTCAGAATTAAATGAGCGGCACAGTTTATTTGTGGAGAATTCAAAGGGAAAGATGGATTTTGGGGAAAGGTGACGGACTCAGTTTCAATGGTAAAGGTTTGGAAGGAGCTAGATACCTGGTAAGCAACTAGAAGCATCTCAGTACAGGAAATATAAACTTGAATGTCTTTTATGAGAAGGTGATAGTTGAAGCTATGGAGGTGGAAGAAAATTCTAATGAAGAGAATTAAAAAAAAAGATCAGAAAAATTAAGATTGTGTTTTTGTATCACCTCTATTTAGAAGACAGAGGAGGAAGTAAAGCCAGCTTAGAGGGAATAACAATTGAAGAGCGCCACAACAGGGGCCAAGAGTAGAGAGGATCCTAAGAAGGGGTGTTCAGCAGAGTCAATGCAAAAATGTTAAGTGAAGGCTGAGAAAGGTCTTTGCAAATGCAAATTACAAGGCCACCAGGGACCTCAGGGAAAGCAATTTTAGAACAGTGGGGGAGGGAGGGAAGAACAGATTACATGTGTTTAAGAAAAGCAAGGGCCAGATAAAAATGGAGGAAACTACTATATTCTCTTGAGGTGTTTATCAGAAAAAGGAAATAGAGAAACTACAACCTTCTGTTTCTAAGTTGGTAAATAAAATGGAATGCAGCAAGAGGAAAGAAAAATATAGAAATGTACATATGAACTGAGTTTAGGATAGATTTTTCTCTTGATGCCAAGGTTAGGCAACAAGTGAGAGTTCAGAGTTGACTCCCTCTCATCCTAGAAAACTGGTAGTAAAATTTATCTTGTCGAATGAACAAAAAAATTCATGCAACAAATTAAAAACAAATGACATATTTTTTAAACACTTAACTTTTCAAACACCAGGTTTTTCATGTGTGCATGAGTTTGCATGCGTGTGTGTGTGAGAGGGAGAGGGAGACTTGACTTCATTTAGCAAGAAACTCATAATGTTACAGAACCCCACCTCCAATGACCATGCTTCATTTACTGAGGGCCTCCTGGCATATGGGTTCCAAACAATAAAAGGTTTCTCGGTGTGACAGAATTGGATTTTACTTTCTTGATTATTATTATTATTGTTATTTTTTTTTCCAGACAGGGTCTCTCCCAGAGTGGAGTGCAATGGTACCATCACAGCCCACTGTGGCCTCCATCTCCTGGGTTTAAACAATCCTCCCACCTCAGCCTCCCAAGTAGCTGGAACTATAGAGGCATGCCACAATGCCCAGCTAATTTTTTGATTTTTTTTTTTTTTTTTTTTTTTTTTTGTAGAGACGAGGTCTCACTATCGAGGCTGGTATGGAACTCCTGGGCTCAAAAAAATCCTCTCACCTTGGCCTGCCAAAGTGCTGAGATTACAGGCGAGAGCCACCATGCCTGTCCAGATTTTACTTTCTTCCACACACCTTTTCCTTCCCCTTTAATTTTTAGAAGGAGTAAGACTAAAGTAAGAAATGGTGACTTTCAAAAATAATAGTTATATATCAAAGTTATGCTACTAGAGATGGTTAGGTTAGCAAGAAAGCACCTGTGGATCTTCCACATATGCAGATTCTAGTGCTGACTAGTGTCTGCAGAGTCTAGTGCTGAGTTTCTAGGGTAGAGCCCAGTGCAATGCACAGAACCATTAAGATCTAATGTCCCCCCTCAAGTTGAGGATGGAAGTGGGATTGGGGAGAAGGAGAAACAGAAGAATAGGAAATGGTATGGGAGGGAAAGAGAAAAGAAAGGGGGCTCACAGAGAGAAGGGGATCCCATATGGCTACCCAAAATAAACTCTTAATGGACTGAAAGGCAATTTCAGTATAAAAAAATACATGGTTTACATTCTTCTGAAACTTCATGTGTGCACATAATAAGTACTGAGGTTTTCTTTTGGGTTGTAGGTATACTATAATGCCCTCCCTGATATTTTGGACCTGACCAAGAGCTTATGCTGGTGTATGATGGGATGAGTTGCACTCTTTACCATAGAAATACACCCAGTGAAGGGAGCCCTATGAGGGATGTGAAGAGAAAAATAACCACAGGATGAGAGACAATGTAGCTTCCCCCTAGGTTCCTAAATTAGTCAGTGTTTTCAAGATGGCTCCACCTCCAACAAGGCACTCACTCCTGGACGTTTGCAAGCATCATAATCATCTGAGGACCTTGTGAATGAAGTGTCTCCTCCAGAGATTTTAAGAACCTTCTCCAGGTGACACTGTCAGGTGATCCACAGAACACTTAGGAAAATGCTGTGTAATTCATTCCTGACAGTTAGTCAACTCCCCTGAAGGTTTTTGCTTTCCCATTTTTACTCTGAACAGCCAACCAAAGTTCTTCACTAAGGGAAAAAAGAGGGGAGGGTTTCAGGATTTTCTTTTCTTTCTTTTTTTTTTTTTTTAGAGACGGGGTCTCACTATGTTGCTCAGACTGGTCTTCAACTCCTGGCCTCAAGCAATTCTCCTGCTTCACCCGACAGAGCAACTAGGATTAAAGGTGGGAGTCATCACATGCAGCATCAACATTCAGGATTTTGACAGGATCCCCTGAATATAAACCATCCCATTTCTTGTCCTCTTCTTTTTCCTTTCTGTTTCAAAGCTATATCATTTTTCCACAAGGAACTCTGCTGAGATCTAAACATTTGAACTTATCCCTTCTTTAATGTCACATTGATTTCTTCTGTTACCCTTTCAGTCTTCCCTTCTCTATTATTCCCTTTGTTTTAACACAGGTTTCTCCCTACCTTGAAAAATAGCACCTTTTTATTACAATCTCATTTATCTTTCTCCATTCAACACTGATATGGTTTGAATGTTTGTGTCTTTTTAAAATTCAAGTTGAAACTTAATCCCTAATGCAATAGTATTAAGAGGTGGGGCCTTTCGGAGGTGATTAGGTCAAGAGGTCTCAGCAAGTGTCCTCATTAAAAGTATTGAGAAAGTGAATTTATTCCTTGTTGTCCTTTTGCCGTGTGAGGATGCAGCAGTAAAGCACCATCTTGGAGACAGAGACCAGGTCTTTACTAGACACCAAACCTGCCGGTGCCTGGATCAGCGTACAGACCTGTGAGAAATAAATTTCTATTACTAATAACCAATCTGTGAATATTTTTGTAGCAGCAGGAATTGACTAAGAGAAATACTGAATTTCTAGATTTGTGGTCTATGCCAGTTATCTGTATTTCTTCCACTTCAATCCTCTTCTAAGCCTTTAAAATCTGGCTTTCATCCTCACTACTCTACGAAACTACCCACTTGGAGGTTATCAATGGTCTCTTTATTCCTATATTCACTGGTCTATTCTCCATTCTCATCCTTCTTAATCACTCTGATTTAATAGTACTGATCATTTATTTTAGAGCTTTCTTTTTGTTGGCTTCCCTGATCCCATATGCTTTTACTAACTGCTCTTTCTTTTTCTCTTAATGAAGTATCTTCTGCTGTTGAAGGGTGAGTAAGCCCTTCTTTCAGCTCTTTTCTTTCTAACCCTTCCTCAACTAATGCCATGAAGATGAATAAGCTCTCAATCAGCCTTTGAGTCATTTGCCCCTGTACCCTCTGCCTCCACTTCTGGACCTTCAGTTAGTCATTTCTTTCTGGATGTTTTCCTCATGCTGGCCATGCTGGAAATAAAAATCACTGTCTTCCTCACCAAATCAGTTCTTTCTTTTATCAGTTCTGCCAATAGCCCATCCATTCCAGTAAATCTAAGCTAGAAATATTATAATCATATTTATTTCTCCACCCATCATAGGGCAAGTTAGGGGGATTCTCCTGGCTTATAGGGTGCAATAGGTTTGAAATGGGAGAGTGGAATGCAGTGCTGAAGATGGTGTCCAAGGATAGAGAACAGAGCAGGAGATAGAGTCCAGTGGATAGAGGAGTCCCAGTCTCAGAGGCGAGGACAGCATATCAGATGGGGTCTACGTAAAGGAGTCAGAAGCAGAAAAGAAGGTTGAGGTATACAGCCAGCAGTCCAAGCATTAGGGAAATAAAAATGGAATGCAAGTAGATCTGCGGAAGGGCCCAGTGTATTGTGTAAAAGAAGGACTAGTTCCATGACGAGCCTTGTCATATCGTCATACAGCCTAGACTACGAGACAACTGGTTAGCCAAACTGAAAGGGTCATGGACCCCATGTATTGGCAGAGACTTTTCTTCATGTGTCATAGGCCCTGAAAATGACCCATTTTTCTTCCAAAGACCTGCAATTCATTTTACATTTATATTTTAATTATGAACACTCTAGACCATGGTTTCATTTTCTCTTCCATACACGTTTCAAATGATAACCTCTTAACTTGCTTCCTGCCTCCAGTCTCCCATGCAATCCTACATGCACAGGTACCATAAATGCTTTTTACATCACTTTGCTCCTCTAGCCAAAAGCTGCTAATGGCACAAATTTCTTGTCCTATCATGCTGTTGTTTTTTTTTTTCTTGTATTGGCTATGGTTTATTAGGATGGTCTCCTCAAGGCTCCATGACCATGCCCCATGTTATCCCACTTCTCTGGAATGTCTTCTCCTCTCCCTTCATACTGGACACTCTCCTAGATTTTTCCCTCTTTAAAGCTTTCACTTTCCCCCGCCTCCTCCTGTGAATCCTGAGCTTTTATAGTACTTGTATACTTTAATTACAAACTGCCTTGTTTTGTTATTTTTATGAGTGTTATTCCTTAATTTGTACATATTTCTTAAATATCAGCCTTCCTTCTTCTCTGTTTTAGTTCCTACTGCTATTAAAAAACAAAACAAACATAAACTGTGTAACAGTAGTTAACGACAGAAATTTATTTCTCACCGTTCCAGAGGATGAGAAGTCAAAGATCAAAGTGCTGGCAGATTCGGTGTCTAGTGAGGGCCTGCCTTCTGTATAATAGACCGAGCCTTCTCATGTTCTTACATGGCAGAAGGGTTAAGGAAGCTCTACGGGGTCTCTTTAAAACGGCACTAATCCCTTTCATGAGGGCTTCATTCATGACCTAATCACCTTCCAAAGTCCCCACCTCCTAACACTATCACACTGAGGATGAGGATTTCAACAGAGGAAATGTGAGGGGAACAAACATTCAAATCATAGCACCCTCCTTGTTGGTGGGATTTGTATCCCTCTGCCCTCAACACAATGCCCCATGCTACCTCTAATAGACTTTGGTTCATTGTAGGGGTTCAGGAAATACATGTTGGTTGTTTAGTTTCCTGAAAAGAGATACTTAACATATAAAGTGGAGTGAGAAGAGGGATTCTGACACGTATTTTATATTAAGACTCATTTGCAATCTGGTACCAAATCGCAAATGAGTCTTAATGGAGAGGTCTCTTGTGGTTGGGGTCCATTCTAATTATGTCTCCTCCAAAAGAAATGACAATCTACTATCTTAGAGCACTGCAAATATTTCTGAGGGTTTATATTTAATTCAAGATACCCAAAGGGCTTTCCCTCTTTTGTCTTAGATTACTTCTGCTTTCCTCTATTTCTTCAGTGTGATTTGAAGTTCTCTCTCTCTCTTTTTCTCTTTCATTAGAACCCTTCTGAGCCCCCACCTATCCTATAAGGCTATATTGCCTATCAGGCTTATCCCTGAATCCTTCTCGTATCACCAAGACGCACTGTGCAAAGCTTAAATACTGTAATCTTGAGGTCTTGTTCTTCAGCTACTATCCTTGACCAAAAGGCACTGGTTAATTGAGTCTTTCTGGGATCTAATAAATAGAGAAAAATTTCTAACACAGTAGTAATTAGTTGTATAAGCAAAGCAAACCTAGGAAATGACAGCTTTGGAAGTTTCCACTGTGCGTATAAACAGTTGGCATAAGCAGAATTGCTTGCAGGAAAAAAATCTTTATAGGTCACAAATGTTGGACAGATTGGTGGCCTAGGCCAGACAATCTGTTTATCTAAGGCTGACTTACCCTTGGCACTGAGTTTCTGGATCCTGACAGTGAAAGAATAATAGGAGGTTCTTAGATCATGTTTTAAGAATAATCTTGGCAAGAGGCATAATCCAATATGGTTTAGTTATAGGAGTAAATTTTAAATTTTAAAAGTTAGTCCAACACTTAATTTTTTAAAATTATTATTAAACCAAATTTCCAATAAGTGACAATTGACCATTATCTTAAACCCAAACTAGAAATCTCAAAAATCCCTAAAATTCCAGAGTTAGAGTTTTGTGTCTGCCTATGTTTGCATGCTACTTTACTTTTTATTTTATGAGACCTTGAAATGCCTTATGTCTTGTCACAGACAATGCTGAAAAGCCTTAAGAAATATTTTTCTGGGGATATTTCTAAGCATTTTACAGATATAGTCATTTCATTTTAACTCTTAATTTTTATTACAATGCTTGATTTGTGTATGCAAACAAAACTAAACTGAGTTAAGTTTTCATTCAATAAAAAGAAAGAGTGTTCTAAAATATATTAAGAGGTTTGAGGACTTTTAGATCATTTTTCTTTTGTTTTTTTTGTCACCAAGATACTAGTATTTACTGGGTTACAAATATGAAGATTTAGTATTTCGCTTCCATCTCTGGATAGCACAAAGAATGACCAGGTACAGTGAAGTCTGACAGAAACCAAAACAAGAAGATAAGGTGAAAGAGTTCACTAAGTTAACTGTTCAGCACTTCCACTCTGATTCTTCTTTGGTCTCTGCATCTGACTTCTTGAATAATGAGGGGTAAACAAAAGTTGGTTGGGCCTCACTACTTTGAGTGAAGGCTAATTGACTTTTACTCACTTGAGAAGTGTTATATTAAATGACTAGCATCAACACAAAAAATATTGGAGATACTGCACCAAAGCCTGAACTCCAACCTAAAAAGGATGTCATGGAAAATAATTAATGAATCCTGTAAAGGGAATAGATATATTTGATTCACATATTTATCTACATCCTTTAATTTATAGTAGGCACTAAATAAAGATTTCCTAATGAATAAATGAATAACTCATAGATAAGATGCCTTCTGAATTTCTTCTAAATCTTGAGATACCATGAAAGCAATAGATGATCTGGTGATAAACAAAAATGATATAGGGGCCAACAATACATACACTTTAAAGTCATTTCTCCCTGGAGAAAGATAAAAGACTGAATAGCTTTGGCCGGGCACGGTGGCTCACGCCTGTAATCCCAGCACTTTGGGAGGCCGAGGCAGGCGGATCACAAGGTCAGGAGATCTAGACCATCCTGGCTAACACAGTGAAAGCCTGTCTCTACTAAAAATACAAAAAATTAGCCGGGCATGGTGGCAGGTGCCTGTAGTCCCAGCTACTTGGGAGGCTGAGGCAGGAGAATGGCGTGAACCCGGGAGGCAGAGCTGGCAGTGAGCCGAGATCGTGCCACTGCACTCTAGCCTGGGTGACGGAGCGAGACTCCGTCTCAAAAAAAAAAAAAAAAAGATTGAATAGCTTCTTTAGGCTCCTGGCCTCAACAAGACTGTTAGATGGATTCAGACATGCTGAAGTTACCTTACATTAGCAGAGCTATGACCTCACTTCTATCTGGAACAAAACCTCTGATGATCCAGCTTTGAGAATGCCAGGGGCATTGGGTTTTGATTTGAGATCAGGTTATAACCACAGAACCCAGTGTCTGACATTGTGCCACTTGCCATTGTACATTTTATCCTTCAATTCCCACAAATCAAATTTTCTTCTGGAATGTTTTCAGAGATTCATTTTTAAAAATTTCTCTATTTATAAATCACCGATGCTGAGAAAAGAAATATGCAGCATTTTAGCTACAACCACAACTATGTGGATTCACAGCATACTCAGTAACCATAAAGGATTTTTCTTTTTGCCTTAAAACTTAAATCTTTTCTAGAAGATCTTGCTATTTTTATCTCGGAATGTTTTTTGCCATGTTGACTCTTTGAAGATTAACCGGGAATGCAAACAGGGCGTGGAATGGATGTTCTATCTTATTCAGTGCTTAGAATGCCTCATGGTGACTGACTTATTGCTACAGGTTTCTTATCCTTTTTTCAACCAGTGTTTGAACTCCTCCCACTCTCACCCATTCATCACCCTGATAGTCCTGTCCAAAAACTATCAGGTAAAATACAATAATCACTCAAAGCCAGATGGTGCCAGTGGCAAAGCAAGCATTTCCCCTACAGTGCCTGCAATAAATAAATAATACAGTTACACTTGACAATTTAATGAGTATAAATTTACCACAGCAGGACAATCCTCCCCAAATAGTTAAACAATTAAAATATAAAAGGAGAAACAAATAGGCATTTTGTAGTGGTGAGCAGGACCAAATTCTCCTTTCCTCACTCTTGGGAAATCCACTGCATCACACACCTTAGAGTGACAGCTAGGCTGAAAGAAATATATGGGTTACTGCTGGTTCCGATTAAGGAACAGAAATCAGGAAGGATGTGGAGGCAGGTGGAAATGGATGCATTAGCTGTAGCACGTGTTTAGCTTATTCTTATTATTGCATCTGAACATAATTTAAGTGCATTCATATATTCATAAAATAAATATTTGTTGAGTACCTGATATATACCAGGCACTGTACTAGGTTCCAGGAAATATAAGTCACCAAAAGAGTAATGGAGCTCTTACGGAGTTTACATACCACCGGTGCCAGCAGATTATAAAAAGTATTTTGAGTAGATACAAGGGTTGTAGAAAATAAAATGAAAGAGAACAAAAGAGGACAGATAAGGAGTGTTAGGGTGGGTTGCCATTTTGCATAGGGTAATGAGAGAACTTCTCCTTGATAAGATTTAAACAGGTGAGTTTGAGTAGAATCCTGAAGAGGTAAGGAAGCTACTCATGTGAATATGTTGCAACAAAGTGTTTCAGGGAGACAGAACAGTGAGTACAAAGCTCCCAGACTATTGCAATAATCCAGGTGAAAAATATTAGCAGCTTGCCCCTGGTTTCTGAGTACAGGGTTACATCAGTAAGATTTTTCAGTGCAAGCAATAGAACTTGAAATGGATTAGGATAATATCAGAGAGTTCACAGTATTAATGGCAAGGCTAGAGAAACAGGCTCAAAAATTAGGCAGGAACCAAGTGAAGGTGGACCCGGGAAACACAGTCAAGGCAAAACCACCAACTGATTAGAACATGGATCCATAGATACCATAGCCACAGACAGTGGATACCACCATCACTGAAGATAATTTGTAACTGCCATTGCATCTTTACATCATTCCTTGAAGATACAAAGTGGCTGAGTCTAGGTATTGAGATGTCTACATTTCAGCTCCTTGAAAATGATGAGCCTCTCTGGTTTCTGAGTAGAGGCAGCCTGAAAATTTTATTCGACCTTTATTAGCTACATCTTTAAGATAAGGCTAATTATGTGTCTGAGTTCTAAGACTGCAAGAAACAACGTATATTAGCATTAAAGAGTGTTGAGAGCATAGGACATGCAAAGTTTAAGTCAGTGGCATTAATAACTCATTTGTCAGTTAACCAATTGTATGTTCATTGAACTTCAGATGTGTATGCATACATTCACACGAACACACACATATACCCCCAAAATCCAGAAACTAGTCCTTTAAGAATCACCACAAAAAGCTCTTTAGATATATGATTCACTTAATATAGATAAAATATCATCTTCAACAACAGCATCAACGATAACGAGTAATAACTAATGTTAAGCGCTTACTATTTGGCAGGCATAATTATAAGTATTGTAGGTGTATTAACACATTTAATTCTTAAAAATCTTTTGGAGTTGTGGTACTTAAGTCTTTCGATCTATGGATGTTCTATTATTTACAAAATTTATCCCCCAAACCTCCGAGGCTTGTTAATAGTCGCATCTACGCAAGAAGAAACATTAGTGTAAGCCTATACTGGGAAATATTCTTGAACAATTAGGAAAATACTACCTGAGATTAAGTAAAATTATTTAAGAGTGCATTCTAGAATACAGACTTTTAAATTGACACACATATGTCTACCACACTATACTATGAGCTAATTCAGGGTAAAGAGTGTTTCTTTAAAAAAAAAAAAAAAAAAAAATTCTGTATTTCTAGTACCCAGCATAGTTCTTGGCTCATGGTAGATTACTAATAAATGTTTTTTGAATGAACAAAGGATTTTCATATAATATTAGAGGAGATATTATCTCTAAAATTAGTCTTGGTGATACAGTCTAATTGAAAAATAAGATGAGTAAGAGTCAAAAGGTAGAAAACAAAAAAATAACTTCCAAGTCTTCATTTGTAAAAGAACCCTGTTTACTGCTGAATCACATAAATGCTGAGTTAACTTTAGAAAATGTAGGCATATGTACATCTAGGAGTTGGGAGTATGGTCTTCTTTCACTCCTCTGAAAAGAGTAGCACTGACATGGGAAGAAATTCCATCTTAGCCCTTTCGAGTTGAGTGGCCTTGAGCATAGAACCTCCTAACATCTGCACCATGAAGGACAGGCTGTAGATCAGTGTTTCAAAACTGCTCCCCAGGCTTCAACAGGGGGTTTCAGAGGAGAGAGGAGGGAGCTGACCAGACACATCTCTGGGCCACCAAACTCTGCTTTAGTGGCAACACCACCTTTTTATCTGTTTTACATTATTGGATTCTGAGAAACATTTCAATCTAGGTCAAAAAGATGCTGTGGTTAAATAAATACAAGATAAAAGAAAAACAAACTAGGTAATTCCTAAGCTTTCTTTAGCTCTACTAGTCAGTGATAATTATCACCATCAGGTATAAAGACAAAGAAGGTGACCACTATTCCTTTGGAGCTTGAATAAAAATTTAGTAGCTTTAACTGTGGACCCAGTATGTGCAAGCATTGCATAGTGCCTTGTGAAATCTAAAACAGAGGAAACCTCAGGAATGAGCCTTTTGGCAGTCTCTAGGGAAACAGGAAAGCAATGTGTGTGTGTGTGTGTGTATGTATAATATATGCACAAAACATATAAATGCACTCTTTCTCTCTCTGTATATATATGTGTGTGTTTTTTATATATATGTGTGTGTGTGTATATATATATGCACACCCCTATGTGTGTATGTACACACATACACACACGCACGCACACACATAGACAACATGAAAAAAGGGGAATTGCTAAGGAGGTTACTATAGTGAATGCCATATGGAACCAGGTAGGGAATGAGGAAATGTTTTAAATGATTTTATGAAGAAGGTGATTTTTCAACAGAATTTTTGAAGGCAGAACGTGGTTTGGTAGAATGGAAGAAAAAACATTTCAGGGCCAGGTGTGGTAGCTCTTGCTTGTAATCCCAGCACTTTGGAAGGCCAAGGCAAGAGGATTGCTTGAACCCAGGAGCTCAAGACCAGCCTGGGCAATGTAGTAAAATCTCATTTTTTTTTTTTTTTTAAAGAAACAGAATAAAGCAAGAAAGAGAGAGAGAAAGAGAAATGGAAGAAAGGAAGGAAGGAAGGAAGGAAGGAAGGAAGGAAGGAAGGGGAGGGAAGGAGGGAGGGAGGCAGATAAGAAAGAAAGCAAGAAAGCAGAAAGCAAGAAAGCAAGCAAGCAAGAAAGAAAAGGCAAGCAAAGATTTCAGGTGGAGAAAATAGTACCAGTTTTATTGTTAGGTGGTGATAAAAGTTCATACATAGAGAGAGGGCCCAGTAAACATCATTATTCCTTAATCTCCGATCTTCTTGTGCCAACATAGACCTGACCTCTTACCCTTCACTGGAATCCAAGGGAAACCCCCTTCTTAGTTCCAGAGAATTTGGAAGAAATTTGGTTTAATCAGAGTAACCCAGACTTGTTGGGTATTCTTGGAATATCATATAATTACTGGCAATTTGAATTTACAGTGGACTGACACTGCAGTGTCTCTGGTTATACATCAATTGAGAAGTCCAGAGCCTTGAGGTGGAAATTGTATTCCACTCTGTCAACATATAGTTGGTTGAGTAAACAGCCTAATAGAAAAGCCTGTGAAAACTGGAAGCAAAGGAATGTATGACCAGATAAGTGAAATAGAAAATGTAAAAGCTAAAGTTACTTCCAAGTAACTTCCAAGTTACTTGGAAATAACAAATTACTTAATCACTTAACCTCTCCCATTCACAGTTTGCTTCTAAAATTTTCTTTTCTCAATTCTGTACCCCAAAGGGTACATGCAGAAAATTTTGGAAATCACTGGTATAGTGAAAAGAAATAGGCTTTAAAATGTAATGTCTTCATGAGACTAAAAATACTACCCCCCCATAGAAGTATAGTTAAGAATAAATGGGCCAGGCACGGTGGTAAAAAAAAAAGAAAAAAGAAAATGAATTATCTTCCAGAAAAGGCTCTAAGTGGTTTTACCCATGACTGCTGGGTCTCTCAAAATTCTACCATATCCCATCAAATCAATGTCTTCAATACTGAATACTTGCCTGTCTTACCTGCTTTCTCGGCAACCCAAACTACTCATGCATCTTCTTCACTTTTGACATAATTAAAATTTTTAAAGTACAATGGAAAAAAAGTGACATATTTTTTCAGCTAAAGGGCACTTCACCTTGCTTTCCTTATGATCATCCATTCTCTAAACAGAAAAATTATATTCTTTTGGTCCTTCCTAAATTTTATTTTTGAGTGAGCACTATCCCAACCTACAAGTGAGATGTATTTCCAAAGTTTATTTTCCAAGATAACAGTTTGAAACTTAGACTAACATTTCCTGGAAAAAAAAAAAAAAAAAATTCAAGAGAGTGTTTAAGTTTCCCATCTAGACTCCAAAGAGGTATATTTAATTCCTATGTTATTTAGTTTCACTTCAAAAAGATCTAGCTACCTAATGTTCATGGACCATTCTTTTCCCTTCTTGATTCTCTTAAATATTCTTGCAAAGGGAACAGACTTAATTGGAGATATTTTTCCCTCACCAGAATTATAAGGGGAAGCCCATTCCTTCCCAGATCCGTCCCCCAGTAATTCAATTTTTGTGTGTAGGAGATATAAGTTAGGTGTTGAGAAGTCATTGATTTTCTGGTCGTTTGTTCTTTCATTTCCCTATAGGAAAATTTACTCATATTTATCCTTTGTTTATTGGTTTGGGAATAGATATAATAACATCAGACAGATGGATACTTCCCCCATAATAAAGGGGGACAAGAAAAAATAGCAATAACTAAGTGTTATTATACATAGTTTTTTTTTTTAACTAGAGAAGGTAAGAGACAGTGTACATGCAACTATAAATCATATTATTGACAAAGGGGAAGATCTGAAACCTCACCAGGATTCCTGTGGGAGGAGTACCAGAAGATACAAGCTTTAAATGTGAGGAAAGGCCAAGCTTCCTAAGCACCAAGTTTAGGAAACAGAATAATTGGCTAAAATGATATAGCTGTATATTTTACAGTGAATACTCATCCTTAGCCTAGATAATAAGAAGTTTATAGCGTCAAGGATGGCTATCTTTCTGACTACTAAAGTATCTCTCTATAAAATGGTGACCGTTATTTGCTGAAGTAACCAGCTGGTATCAGTTGAGTGAAATCCAAGTCTGTATGGTCTTAGCTCTGTGTGAAATATCTATTAGTTGCCCAATTATGGGCTGTGCCAGAAGTGAACAGTTTCCATGACTGATCATTGTAAGCTGATCAACCTTTGCCTTAGTCCTAACCAAATTTTGCTATCTTATACTACTCACTGGACACTGGTATTTGTTCATTCTTGTAGACTGCATTTATTCAACTCAAATTTAATGAGAAATCATAGTGTGCAAAACATTCAACTAGATCTATACACGGACATAATGCCTCCCTGAAAGGAACTCCTGGTATAGCAGAAGAAATAGACATATACATGAATACATATAATAAAGTCTGTTGAATGTTGTAACAGAGGTATGTACTAGACATAATGAAGGCACGAAAGGAAGGATAATTGTATCAGAGGATCAGGGAGTCTCCATAAAGAAGAACACAACTGCAGCCACATCATAGAAATAAACAGGAAATGTGTCATGTAGAAAAGGAGAGGAAGGAAGACATTACAGACAAAAGGAGCAGTGTTTAGAAAGGGAGAAAGGATGAAATAATATGGGCCATTCTATGAAATAACACAATTGCAATAGAGTCTGGAATGTGAAGAGGGGTGGGTTTTAAAGCTTGAAGAGATAGGCAGTGACCAGAATATTGAAAAGTAAATACTTTAAAAAAAAATCAGATTGAGAGCAATCCCAAAAAGATTAAAAAACAGTGTGATGTGTTAGAGAGTGACTTGGACACCATTCAGTTGGGAAGGCGTCTCAAGTAAAGAGCCAGAGAAAGAGTATTCTGTGGACAGGGAGCAACACATGCAAAGGCCTTGTAGAGTGAACATGTTTTATATGTTTTAAAAACTAAAAAGAGGCCAACAAACTTTGTGACCAAGAGATACATGGTTGTTAAGCAGAAGCTAGAAAGGGAGGCAAAGCGTGGATAATGTAGGATTTCTTAGGCCTTGTAATGAGTTTGGTTTTGATTCTAAATGGAATGGGATGCCATCAAAGATTGATAATGTAGGATTTCTTAGGCCTTGTAATGAGTTTGGTTTTGATTCTAAATGGAATGGGATGCCATCAAAGATTTTTAAATAGGGGAGATACACAATCTTATAGACACTTTTCAAAAGATCACCCTGGCTGCTGAGGGAAGGATTGTAAAGGGTTTAGGGTAGAAGAAGGTGATTATAGGGGGAGGATATTGCGTTAATCTCCATGAAAAATGGCTGGGTTACAGCTGACTGGAGATGGAGTGGAAAGAGTCAAGACATATTTCTTTCTTTTGTTTATTTACATTTTTCTATGCTCCCATCTTGTATGAATGATGTATTTTTTTTTTTTTTTTTTTTTTTTTTTTTTTTTGG